>NW_010525036.1:0-25079 GCF_000687285.1 Phaethon lepturus | reverse complement strand
TCCTGGGCAATTTCTTCTATTTTTCCTTTGATGTATGTTTACAAGGTCCTACTGAAGAACACTGTGAGTAATTCTTTATATAGGTTTATCTTATCTTTAAAAATCAAATCCCTTGACTTTCAAGAACATTTTTCTAAGGGTAAAGAGCATACATTCCATAAAGTTTGTGCTAGTTGATTCCAGATGCTCTAGCTTATGCCTTCTCTTTTCTAACAAATGTTTTCCTTTTACTCTCAGTAGTAGAAGGAATGTTTCTGCCTTTTCATCCATTCTCTTTGGCTTAAAGGCAAAAAGGAAACTTATCATTAGCATATGGTGGAAAAAAATTACTGCCTGCATCCCTCAGGCACTGCTCATTAAAAGAATACACAGAAATGGCTCAAATGTGGGTAATGTAATTGGTGTGTAACTCACTATTCCCTGAATATGTACTTTCCCCTTGCAGTACAAAAATTAAGAAGTATTTGCCTTGTTTAGAGGATGGAGCATATGGAGGTCAAGAAAACAAGCCTTGAACAAAGGGACATGCTCACAGCACCAATATGCATCCCACAGCCCATCACCACAGTAGAAGGGTTGTTAAGAGCATATACATCCCTAATGAAAGCTAAATACAAATTAGAGCTAATATGTATGTCTTATATTGGGCATCACAGTCAGAACAGTTTTAAATACATTAGCTCCAGGATATTTTGGACTGACTAAAATAAAATACAAGTTTTTCAGTTAAAACCATATATCGAAACCAATTAATGACTGATACACAGCCAGTGAATGCTTGTAAAAATACTTCACCAGGAAAAATAGTGCTGCATCCAAGTCTTGAAAAGAACAGCTTATAAAGTTGTTTTGTTTCAAAATTCGTTCATTCATTATGAATAACTGTGGGGTCCAAGATCATAACTGCAATATTGTCTAAAGACCCCTGAGGCTCCTTTCCAAACAAAGCAGGAATTTGGATACTGTTCCTGTGCTCCAGGTGTAATTTGGACCAACTACTTTAGGGCTGACCTTTTAAAGACACTAGTTTGCTGTGTGACTGTCCTTAGAACATCTCAGAACAAGCATCTAAGTAATGAGGCACCTAAACTTAATGAACTTTTGTGAAAATTTGACATTTTACAGCTCCTTATCCCCTTAAGCCACTGGAGAAAAGACTTCTGGTTCTATGTAAATCACTATTGCGTTTGTCCTGGGTAAAAATGGGACCTTTGTGTGTGTACACTGCTTTAATACACTGGAATAATCTAAGGTCTTTGCAGAAGCATTCAGTCTCCAGGTGTTAGTCTTCATCATCCCACATGTCCCAATCATTAAAAACCAGTTCTTCATCTGAGTTTCCATTGTAAAGGAATTTATGAAATTTATGAAAAAAAATTTATTCCTTTCTAAGGGAATCTATGACTAAAAACTGTTTATGAGTAAATAGGAAACTTCCCTGTCTTGAAATGACCCCATCCAAAGTGATCACCAATATGTTTTATCTCAACTTCGTGACTTCACTGAGGAGATTTAGCTAACTATACTAAAACCTTGTCATCTGTCCAGGTTCTTATCTTAGCCTTGGTCTGTATGTTCCTACAGTACCACCCCTTTCTTTGCCTTCTCAGCTGGATAAAAATCTGCAGTTTAAAAAAAGTCCATCATTTATGAAAAAGCATTTCACTAGTTCCCTCACACAAGAGGCAAATTGTGAACACTTTGATTTGTGAAGGCGAAAGAGGTAATTATGTTGGTGGGGGCTTAGATGGCATACATGCCAAAGAGTAAGAACAATCCATTCTTGTACTCAGAATTGTGGATCTGTTACTGAGATGGTTCTTTGAAGTTGTAGCAGTGATAAGAACTCTCCAAAATAGAAATCTATAGATCAAGGATGTAATAAATGTATGTGTTGGCATTTAGATCCTAACTGATTAGTCCTGACTAACCTGTTTTCTTATGTGCTTTGTGTTCAATTTTAGGCACCAAAGGAAGAAACAAAGGGGAATTTACAAATCTTCAAGGTGTAGCTGCATCTACAAATGGAAAAATATTAATAGCAGACAGTAACAACCAGTGCGTGCAGGTATGAGGATATGCCACTTCCGGTATTTTTCATTTTCTCCCCGCTCCCACACCTCTGCCTTCTTTGTAGTCCAGGAAAGACACATTTTGTACGGTTCAAGCAGATACAGAAAATACAGAGGAAGCTCAACTTGTTTATCATCCATTATCATTCCATCTTCTTGACCTGCAGCTAGCTTTTTCAGATCTACACTGTATCAAGTATGTATATCAGAGTTTATTTCCTTTCCTTGTGATGTTTGGCAATGAATGAAGAAAACAAGCGGTGCAATAATCTGGAAAATGCCTTTTTGTAAATACCATTTTACATTGTAAATTTATCACTCTGTGTTTCCAAATATAAATCTAGGGCAAGGTGCCACAAATATAATTTCTTAAGCAAATACAAATAGAAAAATAAACATGTAGATGTCATTTTCACATGGCTTTTAGACTTTTCTGTCTGATATCATGATCAAATCTTTTCTGTGGTAGCACCCCTGACACCCATGGTTTCTTGGCTTCTGTAGCCTGTGTGAAAATCAAGCTGTGTTTTTTCTTTTGCTTGCCATGTATCTTTTTTACCATTAACAATTTGTCATCACTCTTCAGGCTGCCCACGTGGTAGCAATGAACAAGGCAGCAGTGTGTGGCTTGTTCTTTGGTATGTGAGAACCAGCAAGCCACATGCAGTAAGAACTAATTTCCAGGCTTTTTCAAAGAAACAGAGTCAAATATTCATCAGCACCCTCACACTTTGTAATTTGCAGCCACTTCAGAGGAACTCCAGTGTCTAATTAGTTGGCTTGGGGACACAACCAGTGGACTGGATTTTGTGTGCGTAAAGTATCTCTCAGGGAGCGGCCTAATACTTATCCCTAAGTCAAATAATTAAATTTTGAAATTCTCTTTTAGCTTCTATTCCTACCTTTTCTACAGACTTAGTGTTTGACTGTGGCCATGTCACTCAGTGTCTCAGTTTCCTCATGTCTAGTATGGGAATAATACACTTCCTTCCAGCTGAGAGGGACATTGTGAAACTTAATTCACAAATGTTTGTAAAGTACTTTGAGATGACTGAAGAAACAGTGCAATGTAAGTGCAGACAACTTCTTTATTTTGAAATTAGGGTCCAGGTGGAAGCCTCCTCTTAAATTAGGCATATCACTTTCAAACATGGGCTGTGTAAAAGTGCTTCATGTTCCTAACTCTCTTTCTGACTATAGTGTTCATTAGTGACTTGCTAAAATCTAAACTCCAAGAAATAGATGATGTTACTATGCAGACTTAATTTTAAAATGAATGTTTTATGTTACAGATATTTTCCAATGATGGTCAGTTCAAAAGCCGTTTTGGCATACGAGGAAGGTCTCCTGGCCAGTTGCAGCGGCCAACAGGAGTGGCTGTGCATCCCAGTGGTGACATCATTATTGCAGATTACGATAACAAATGGGTTAGCATATTCTCATCAGATGGAAAATTTAAGGTACGAGTTATCATGTGAACTCTCCTGAGCTTTCTCCATTGTACAAAGGAAAGCAAATGTTTTTTTTGGTCAAGAAACTACATAGTTTGGTTGTAACTTGGTCCAAATTTGATTGTTGTGATGTGAAAACCCATGACACAGCCATGCTGTGTAATTCATAGGAAGAGGTCACAGCTGTGATACTAATGTTCTACCAAATACAGATTATACGTTCCATTTTATATTTCTGCGTACTAGGTGCTTGGATGCCTTTCTGTAACTTAGAGTCAAGCATAGCTCATGTGCTCAAGTCTAGTTCAACTAGTTCAACAGCCTTCATATCATTAGTATTCTGATTATACAGAAAGGCGTGTGCATATATGTATAAACACACAGACAGACATAAAAACTTACGAGGAGGACATGAGGCTCTTCAGTGACATACGGAGGAGAAAAATAAGGTGGCAGACTGATGATGACTTCCTTTATTTACTCCATACGTATCAGCAAATCAAGTGTATAATTCATGTATGATCCTGTTGGTAATAAATGCAAGGAAGGGCAACCCAGGATGTTGTTCCAGTGCTACAGCATAGACAGGAGTGTTTTAGGTGGGGTTATGTGCACTCGAAAAACTGAAAGGCAGAAATAATGTCTCAGGCTTCAGAAATAAGAAGTTCTGAGAAAAGCACGCCTCTTATTTTCTTAGCAACTCTGATCCCTTTAATAGGAGTAAAATAAGAAGGCAGCTCCTACATTACACTGATGCTTGCCAACCTGCAGTATTTATTTTGCTTGGGTTCAGGTGCAATTGCAGAGAGAATTAAAGGTTGCCTCCATCTAGTGCTGTTCTCTGAATCCCTGTTACTGAGTCTGGCGATGCATCCTAGAAGTAGCCACTGACAGCAGAGGTTAACAGTATACACTGTTCAGTGAGATAAAGGACCCGCAGGCAAATTTCTACCATAGTTACTTAGTTCTAGAGTCCTGCATTGGAGAGAAATTGCCTGTTTGGCTAATTTTCTGGCAACGTGATGACCAAAAAGCTCAGGTTCTGAGCTGCTCACGTGTACCAAGAAATGTCCTCCTTTTGAATAGTCTTTGCAAAGTGACAAATGCTATAGCAAATAGGCAGTTGTGCTTGCAGAGCCCTCAGTGACCTCCATCTGGAAAACAGACGTGTATGCTTTTAAAAGCATCCAGATCCTGTGTAGTCTTGAAGCTAAAATAAAACAATACTAATATGCAATGCAAGTGTTAAAAAAATACAAATTACTTGCATTTGCAGAGAGTATGTGATTTTTCTTGTCAAGTAGTTTTGAAAATGTACAGCTACACAGGAAAACCTTGGTTTTGGCTGAAGTCCTTGAATGAAATGGAGACTCCAAAACATAACCAAAGAAATATGTAATTTAGTTAAGAATCCAAATACGCTGAGTAACCTAAGCATGTTTTAAATAATTATTAACATCTTTAATGTGAACTGGCTTGATCTGGAAGCAGAGCATGGAGGGCTCATTTTCCTTCCTTCTCAAGACATGCTGTAAATCCAGCATTTCAGATGGTGCCAGCTCTGGAGGAAAAAGCCATGGCTCTGGAGGAGCTGGGACCCTATGTGCTATTCACTACCAGCTGGGAGACAGGAATTGAAAAAAATGAATTATTAAGGTAGTTTCTCTGACGTGGAGCCTAGCTTTGGTTTTATTCAATGCTTTTGTTGGATTGCAAGAGCTATGTAGAGTTGGCAATGTTTGTGTGGTTAATACAACTTAATGCATCAGACTTTATAGTTCTTGGGACTAGACTGATTAAATGAGAGATGAAACATCAGTGATATAAAATACTGTTTTTAGATTGAATGCAACGGGCTATATTTATGAGAGAAAAATATACAAATGTTTGTGGAAGCATTTTACATATGGAGGGCAGGCATAATCATGTGGTTGAAACACAGGACACTGATATAACAGATCTAGCCTGTGGGAATCTGGGCAAAACTTTGTAATTTCTTGTGTGTTGGCAGTGGTAATTCTTGCAGGGCCTTTGTCAGATTAAATTGGGCAACACTTGCTAAGAGAGAGAGAGAGAGAGAGAGAGAGAGAGAGAGAGAGAGAGATAAAGGGATAATGGTGTTTCCCTTCAAAGGACTGTGCCTGCAAGTCATTGTATATGATCTCTGGTGCAGGTGGTCTGCTAGTTGTTAACTCAGCATTATCAGGGGGCTGTTTTGAACTTAATCTAACTATTTTTGTTGTTGTCCCTTTCTTTCTCTACTTACACATTTGCTGTCCCCTAGCAGCATTTTCATAGTCATGTGAGCCAGAAGGCAAATTTCCCCTGGAGCCAGGCCCAGGCATCTCCCTGATTACAGCACTGGGCTGACTCGCCCCAGCAACCTTCCCTGCCAGGCAGAAAAGTGTCACCTTCTTCAGTCGCTGGCAGCAACAGAGACAGAGCTCCGTTTTCTCAAGGCTGTAAAACTTGCATAATGCAGAGGGGGACAAACCCTAATCTAAGGTTACACCAAAACACGAGTCCCTTAAAATGAAGGGCTGTGTTACCCTGTGAACGACAAAGCCTCAGATGGGTTCTTAGGAATTGGGGCTTCTGTTTCTGGCCACGCCACGGGTCTCTCAGGTGACTAGTGATCTTCATCTCACTTCCCAGTGCTTTATTTTCCTTCTCTATAGAAGGCAGATAAAAGTGCTGGCTTCCTCTGTAAATTACTCTGGATTTGCTTAAGAAAACTTGTTATAGAAGACATATTGCTAGGCTAAAGAGAGAATGCATGGTGAAGCAGCAGTATAAGCTTCTGTGCCAGTGGTGGTGGTCAAACCTAGTGAAGGAAATGGAGAACAGAGCCAAGAGAATGATTATTGGTCCTCTGAGGAGAGTATTACTTTCTTTCTAGTCTGGAAGGGTTGTATCTGAGATAGCTTGTTATCAGCCAAACAAGGCTGCAAGTCAAGTTAAGATCAAGTTTAGATGAGTGGGCAAAGATGAAAGGAAACATTTTATCTGTCAGACTTTTTTTTTCTTGTTTCATTAGAAGAATTAAGAAGGGAGAAGCTTGAAGCTGGTTGCATGTTCAGATAGGAATAGTTCTGTGGAGTGTAGTTAAGTGGTCACAGTTGAATTAAGACAGTCATGTGAATGATAAATCCGTGTATTGAGTGACATTGCAATGTGTGACAAAGCTGTATCTCCGTATTAGGGAAGTTCTCAAACAGGGAAAGATGGTGTGTTGAAAGTCTGTAAATTAATTCCTGACAATCATGAACCTTTCAGACAGCAACGAGATTGGTGAAGTTAAACTTAAAGACCTAGCACACCTACTTCTACAGTGGAAAAGTCTTTATAAATTTTTATATAGGCTAGCTGATTTTTTTACCTCTAGGAATATCCCACAGTAGAATATTTTCTACCCAGGTAGGGTGACTGTATAAACACATATTTGAAAACCAGTCTAAGTTCATAAGAGCCTATAAAATAAGGGACATAATGTCCTTGACTGAATTCAATTAAACACATTATTTGTATTAAGGGTTTAGATGATTCATTATACTTTATTCGTTTCTAATGGCAGAAAAGTCTGAAAATACTTCCATTCATACACTTAACAGGAATGACTGGGTTTCATAATGTTCTGTTCTAAATAATCGAACCTATAATTCTAAGAAACTTTCTGAAATAAAAATATACAAAGCATATGTTCAGCCAGACCCAGTAATGTGTCATCAGCATATTTTGATCTAAACTGAAAACAGAGATTTTTACTAAAAGGCACTGCAAACTCTAGCTGGGCATAATTTATTGCTGCCTGCAAATTATATTTTAAATCCTGGCCCAAGAATAGCAATTTTTATTCCTTTTCTTAGCACTGAGTGCTCATTAATGTAGTATGTGATTCATTAATGCTTTTTTTTCATATGTATTTATATGGGCAGGAAGACACTGTACTCATGAGTCTGAGTCATTTTTCCATAGGAATCCTGGAAAGATGGTAAGGAGGTGGTGCAACGCACAAGCAGACAAACACATGGGCATCCCAGAGGAAAGACGGGAATATGATTTAATCACCCCAAAGGAAATAGATCTACTGATTTGCATTTGGTTTCTGTTTTTGCTGCTTTGTTGTTATGCAAACCTGAATACACTTTGTAGGTCCGCTCATATCTTTCCCCTGGAGAACACAAAGTCATTTTTAATAGTTTTCCCTGGGGATATTTTAGAATGATTTAATTAGGTGGGTTTTGTCTAAATATTCAGCAATTTATAACAGCATACATACCTGAACATAAACCAGATACATGATCATTGCATGTTGGCTAAGCATAGTCTTGAAGCTGCAAGTTTTACCCCCCAGAGTTTTCTTTATCTGAGATGGAATGAAGCTGTGTAGTAGTGCTGGTGACTTTGTACCAGACAGCCTTAGGGAACCTAGATGGGCTTTATTTTGGGGTGGCTCCTATTTTTACCTGCAACCCCACCCATGAGAATGTATCGTGGAATAGGAGCATGGGGCTTACTAAGGGCAGTTGAGCTCCTTCAGATACTAACCTGGTTGTTTGCTTTGACAACATTAGGGAATTGAGAGACACGAGTTAGGTTGTGGATCTTCTCCATGCCCTGTAATCTATTCCATCCTGATAGTCACAGACTAACAAGAGCTTCAGCTACTCCTCACCACTTGCAGGAGGGAGGGGAGAGGAGCACAGCAGTCAGAAGCATTGCTTGTTCTAGGTGGTGATCTGTCCCACCCTGCAAAGGCAGGGAGGTGAAAAATGGCCTTGTTTTATAAAGACAACAAATATCTTAGTATCTCTTTCATTTCAATTCCAATGGAAACAGGAAATTAAGTTCTCCGCCAAAGAGATGGACCTCAGTTTCTAAGATGTGTCTCTCACAAATTACTACAGGAACTGAAAGTTCTGGGATCCATAATTTCAACACAGATTGCCTGTCCAGCATAGTAAAGAGGCTGGCAGGAGACCAGACTTTCAGAACCAACCTGGATAAATGCTTCCAAATCTGTCCATCATTTTCAAAAAAACAGCCAAAACCAGAAAGCAAGTTGCTACATTCCAACGACAACAGCTCCCCTTGCCCCCCAAATTAGGTGATATTTGTATAACGTTTTTTTAACTGAAAGGTCAAAACTCAACTGATTTTATGTAGATTAAACCAATTTCTAGAATCTCTGCCTGAAAAAAAGAGCAAAATGGTGAAAAATGTGAAATGGGTTGCAAGGTGATCCTAGAATCTTCTTGGGTATACGCCCAGATAGCTCAAGGGCTCTTTGAAGCCTCAATTTCTGCTTGCTCTGGATGCTGTTTCTTAGATCCCCTTCTTAGATACCCTTCTTTTTGATCCTACTATAGATGGCTTCTAACATTTTCTGGTTTTATTTTGACAGCTCTCTAGCCTTTCCAAATAATTCACTGTGTGCAAGATCCACCTCATCTCCACTGAAGATTTTTCCATTGATACTATATGGACTATCGTATACAATTCCCCTCCTGTTGCTGATTATGCTGGCAGATGGTTTTGGTAGTCACCAGGCCTATTTAAAATGATGGAAATAATTTACCTAAGACAGGAGCAAGCTCTGATTTGTTTAGTGTTTCAAAGATTACTTTATTTGCTGTTTGGCAGCACGATCCTATGTCCTTTGCATGTTTCAGCTGACACTTCATGTATCTAAGCAGCAAGTGAAGCAATCTCACATGGATCTGGTGGAACATACAGAGGTTAGCCTGAGCTTTAGCTCTGCTCAAATTCTTTCCAAAAGCACTCAGAAGCTGCATGGTGTCTCATTCACACAAGAAACGCAACAGAGGACATCATAGCCTACATCCCACTCAGCTCTGATGCTCCAAGAGTGAGCTCTGACTGCTTTGATGTAGCAGGCAGTGGTAAAGGCATGTTTCTCCACCCATAACCAGGGGATTGTTGGACTCGGGAATAGTATGCAATAGGAGGCAGAAGTCCTTTATGCCTGTCTGCCTGTCCTGCTGGTACACTAGTGCTGGCTATACAGCTTTTTGTGATGGTTTCTGACAGATGCTGTATTTTATCAAGACACACAAATATGATGATTATGTTTCTCATGAGCTGTATGTTTGGACTGAGTTCCTGAGGTGGCAGATTTTCCACTCTAGAAAGGACATACAGAAAGCAGTCTTTATTTTCAGCTGAAGAAAAAACTATGAAATGCACAATAAGAGCTGATAAAAACAATCACTTCCCTCTGGGAAACTTTTGATAACAAAAATGTCTCTCCGTCCCACTGTGTGCCTGTAATACAATCTTTGAACTGTACTAACTTATTTCTATCATGCCAATGTATTTTCCTGTTTTGTGTTTTCCCTTTTAGGCCAAGATTGGGTCTGGAAAGCTCATGGGCCCTAAAGGTGTTTCTGTGGATCGTAATGGACACATCATTGTAGTGGACAATAAAGCATGCTGTGTCTTCATCTTCCAGCCGAATGGAAAAATAGTCACCAGGTTCGGTAGTCGAGGAAATGGTGACAAGCAGTTTGCAGGTACACTTGATGGTAATATGTAAATCCCCTTTTCTTGCCTCTTCTGCTCACATTTGCATGATGTTTGAGCATGTTGAAGACGCTATATCCTACTCGTTTTTCCTGTAGGGGAAAGGTTCTGCTAAACATACAGCTCCTACTCACTTCAGCATTTGTTTAATTCGGCAGGAAGACTGCAACATCTGTTCTGCAAATGTAGCTGTAACCAGATTGTGTTATCTACCTCTCTGTGCCTGGAAGCCTTTCAGATCAGTCACCCAAGAAAGACTGATCCTAACTAGCATTTTATAAATGCTTTGTAATGCCTACACTCAGCTGTTCATGATAATTAACTCAAGCACGATGCTTTGTGTTTCCAATGATCAGATACACATTAACCAATGCCCTAAGTGGTATCTTTCCATTAGAAAATGAATATAATGGGATAGTGTTAAGATTGAGATCAGGAACACACAGTTAATGTAAACGGAATATGCCAGTTTGGGGAAATTGCCGCTTTTATTCAACTGACTGCTTGCGCCTGGTGTCTGTCAGTTAGAACATGCAATTAAATTTAAAAAAAGACAACTGCTATATTTTGAGTGAGTAGCTGTTCTTTCAAAATTTGAAATGAAGATGCCAAATTACATATGCAGGTCATTTTGAGGGTGTTGGGACACGGAATAAGTAGTGATAGATTGGTCTGATGTTCTGACTGGTTCACAGCATAAGAGAGAAATAGCATCAATGGTAGAACTGCTTTTATCTTACTCGAGATCTCTTGCAATGTCATCTGGCACAAGTGCCATGTATCTAATTTATGAGAGCTTTGGCTCTTAACACAGCTAGGTGTCACCAACATTTTCTGGTTATGTCCAATTTCTTTCATTTTAAAATTTGTAAGAATACATCCTGAAAAGAAATGTGCAAATACTCTGTAATGGTGCATTTGAGAAATGTATCACCTCTTCTTGGTGGTAGGCTACGTAAAACAGGTGAATTGTCCTTACTGGATTTTTTCAGTGTAAAGGTTTTCACCCTTTTTATAGTTTACACTGATGTACTGTGAAAATGGAAACTGAGTTCTGATCTGTTTAATAACTCAAGTTGTTATATAAATACTCAAGTATTTTGATTCAGGTACTTGCCTCTTTTCAAGTTAGCATTTGTTTTTTATTCAAGTTAGCACACATAGGTCAATACACAAAGTAAAGCAAAAAATGCACTTTTTTCCCTGATAGTGTTCTTCTAAACAATTTTTGTATTTATTCTAAAACTTGTTTGCTCAAATGCTTGTAAGAAGTAAGCACACAAAGCATAGAAGATTTTGATTAAGACTTTACATGAACATTTTTCATAACTATTTTCAGTTTATATACAACTTTATGCCTAAGCACTACATGTTTTGTCTTGTTAATAAGCACATAAATATCTACATAGGCATCTGTACATGAGAGAGGAAGGAATGAACAATGCTTATTGATAGCACTAGCTGACAACTGGTTGAAAAAGAAGTTATTTGTGTTTACAAAAAGGTATGATGAGCTTTTTAAAATATGAAATGAAGTTACTCTTAATTTGAAATTGACATTCCCAATTTGACTGTTATTACTTAGAAGCCAAATATAATAATTTTTTGATTTAAGCAAAATTTTTTACTTAGGGGTATTTTTATTTTTATTATTTTTTTTTCTTTCTCTGCATTGCAGGTCCTCATTTTGCAGCTGTAAACAGCAACAATGAAATTATCGTTACAGATTTTCATAACCATTCTGTCAAGGTACTGTCAATTAATAGCAACTTGGAAAGTTTTTTATTTTATCATGGTACTTTCTTGGGGAAAATAAAGTAATGTTAAAAACAAAGAGGTCACACTTTATACGTATGAGGTCTTATATAAGGACTGCACATTCAGAGACCTTTGCATGCAGTGTGTCGCTTAATGGAGATATAATCCATTGCCTTTGGTGCCACTATAATGTTCTCTAATTCAATTGCTTAAATATAAATTGTACCTGAGATAAATAATATCAACTTAGTTATTTTTATTATCTCTCTGCCAAACCTGTGATTTACCCTATGTTCTTTCCTATTTTAATTAAGTCTGGTAACTGCTTTTGATCTTCCCAGTAAAAGCTTCCCACGTTTCTAGTGGAATAAAATGATAACAAAGTAAAGATACCAGCCAATCTTTAATTCTGTATCTATAAGTTCTAAGAGTACTGAATCCATTTACAACCCATCTTAACAACTGTGTAGCACAGACCATCAGTTTTCATCCAGTACTTCCTGCTCTGGGCCACTAGTCCTTACACCCATGGGAAGTCCTGACTCATGGGTGTCATAAGATAGGGTGGTGTCATAAGATAGGGTGGTATATTTGTTTGTCCCAATAATAAACCAAAACAAGGATACATACTGAGATGTCATGTGGTGGAAAATATATATGGAGCTACAGGCCATTTCAAAAATTACTCACCTGTGCGTGTTTGTTTTCAGGCCGTGACATTCCCTTTCAGTCCTTTTCCACACTCTTTGTCCCTCCCTTAACACGCAGCAGCAGCAGGAGGACACGGGCAACAGAACGCTGTCCTACCCGGGTCCTCAGGCCATGTGCGCCAGTCCCACGCACAGGTGAAATCCCAGGGATTTGACTGAACACGAAGATGAATCCTCAGTCCATCACCATTCATAACTGAAATGATAAATCTGATTTATTCACCTGAAATAGGAAATCACAGTCTGAGCGTAGACACTCTCATGTCCTGAGCAGTGCAGAATCACGTAGCTTTTGAATAGCGACCTTGCTCTTGCATCCTTTTGGAATTAGAGAGGAAGTAGCAACTCATGGTTGGGATTACAACAAAGAAACCAAGACTGCTGCAGGAGCCCTAAAGCAGATTGTTTACATGGTTTAGCAGCAGCAGGCCTATGACTCCATAAATTACCCCTCCAGCAGCAGGGCTTGCCGTGGTAACAAGAATGCCTGGAGAGAGTTAAAAACACGGGCAAACTAAAATGAAAAAAAGCAAGTGAAGAGATGTAATAAGTGTGGCAGCTTAGCAAATTGGTAGTTATGGCATTCCTAATGAGAACAGAGTGTTCCCATCTGTCTCTGGCCTGACTCAATGGGATAAAAATGTTATTTGTTACAATTTGGTACTAACTGGAAAAGATTCTTATTTTTGTAGTGTTCTCTAAATTGGTACAGACAATTGTTGACACTCTGGACAGTAAGTTATAATCTGTGTGATGCTGTTATCTTTTGTTAGATGGTGGGGAAAAGAGCAGAGAGTACGTTTCATTTTAAATAATAAATAAATTTATAAATAAATAAATAAATTTCACTTTTATGTGTCCCAAAGCCTCTTCCTGCCACCGGTGTCTTGAATTATCCATCCTCACTCAGCAACATTATCCTCCTTCCTGCATTAACCTTTGAATGCGTTCCTTCCTTCAGGCATCTTCTACAGAAAATCCTACTCAATGTAGGCTTCTCTCTCACTCGGTCACTCACTATCCCCATTTTAACCCAGGGAGAGAGCAGTAAGTCTTCCCCTGCTTTTTTTATTAGTTGATTTTTTTCTGCTTTCTTTAATCATCTCAGGCGCCAACCTGGTACTTCATTAATTTCCTCCCCCAAATGCTTTTTCTCTTATCACTGTGGGCATTCAAGAATAGGATGATTTCCTCACATCTCCCACCTTCTTAGCAATTCAGTGTGCACTTGGCACTTTGCATTTTCTTGTGCAAGCTATAGCCGGTCTCTAAGAACGCTGTTGGACCTTGTGGCGCAGCTGGGCCTGGGTCCAAGATGGACCAAAATAGAGATGGCTATGGTACTATGTGAATAACACATCCTGTATCTCACTTGGTGCCGTTGGTGCATCCAGGTCACTGACAGAATAGTCATTGATCAGTTCCGTCTTTCTGCTGCTTAAACCTGTTACCATCACAGAGAATTCACTTGCTGAACTGTCTATACAGAGAGCAGTATGCCATGATTCTCAGTATGTGTTAGATTATGAAAGTCAGAGGAGAATGCATCTGCTCAGTTGTGTTTCTGTAGGACTGACTCCAAGTGCCATATCTGCACTCAGCTCTTCTTAATTCAAGGTGCACAAGCTGCAGAAGGGTTCCTGGGGCCCTCCACCTCTGTGTCCGAGCTGAATCAGATCTTAAATGAGAAGGGAAATACTGTGTGGTGTAATGGAGCTAGCGGGAGAGATGGGCACCTTTTCTCCCATCTTTAGTGTGTGTGTGTATGTGTGTAGGGGCGGATGTTCCTGGGAACACTTCAATTCCTGGTTTTGTTAACAGGTGAACTGGTAGTAGTAGATTACTAATACTTGATACAATGTCATATTCAGGTTTTTGTTTTAACCCGTGCAGGTATTTAACCAGGAGGGAGAATTCATACTGAAGTTTGGATCAAATGGAGAAGGAAATGGACAATTTAATGCACCAACTGGAGTAGCTGTAGATTCTAATGGAAATATTATTGTAGCAGACTGGGGAAACAGCCGAATACAGGTAGAAATTTCTGTATTTCAGAGGTGCTTGATGCGGAAAACTAATGGATTGATAACTCTGGTCACTGAAGTCTTCAGACTTCCCAAGAAACAGGACAGCAGCATTAGAAGTGATGTGGTTTCTAATGAAGCCTTTTATATGCCTCATTGCTGGTCTGTCCACTTTTGAAACTGGTGGTGTCAAATTGTGGACTTCCCAGTGTGACTGCTAGCAACTCTGATGGTTACACTGAAGTAGTTCCCCAAAAGCTATTTGATTACTTAGGAGACTTGCAAGCGTCGCTGAGATGGTAGTAATTTATAATCACCATATCAGAAGATTGGAGACATGGTGGAAAATACGAAAAAGCAAATAATTTGTATAGACCCTGAGGCAAATGCAGCAGATTTTTATAATCTTTTTTAAATATTGAGGAAATATTCTGCTTTTAAGTTGAGTTACACTCTTCTTACCTTTCAAGTGCTAATCACACAGTCTTATTTGCCAAAGAATATCTAATAAAAGTTAACTAAGTGTATGTAGTGTTTTCATTGATCATAAAAATGAGGGAGCTGCTTATGAGTTGTTCTCAGGAAGCACTGTCAACAGTGTAAACAAATTCCTCGTTTTCTCCGTGTGGGAACCTAAGAGTCATGCTAGCCACAATGGTAATATTTGTTAGGAAAACAAGATGTTGGCTGAGTTCCTGATTGAGTTTGATTTATGGTAGTTGGCTATTTTTAGAACAAGGAAGAGCCAAGGTGCTCCTCTTATTATAATTTCATTGCATGTTTAATTCTTGCCAAAGATCCTGGCAGCTTTAATTAGTTCTTTTTAATAAGAAAATACGTTTGTATATAAGCTTGTATATTATGGGAATAACAGATCAGATTCTGCCCTTGTTTATTCTAGTGTATGTCAGCTGTTTCAGAAATGAGAAATATAATGGTACAATTGACTTGTGTACAAGCAGACTTGTGTCTGCTATTTTTCTTTTTTATTCATAACATTTATTCTGTGCTTTTTCACCCTCAAAGGTTTTTGATGGAAGTGGATCATTTTTATCCTACATTAACACCTCTGCTGACCCACTTTATGGTCCCCAAGGTCTGGCCCTTACTTCAGATGGCCATGTTGTAGTTGCAGACTCTGGAAATCACTGCTTCAAGGTCTATCGATACTTACAGTAGCAATGAGCTCTGGAGCTGGATAATCGTCCACCTGTAAGAAAAGACTGGTCCTAGAGATCCAATGCAGGATATCTCCTACTTTGAGTTCATTTTTATTAACGACGGAGTCTTTTACGGACTTCTCGTGTTAATTTCCAAACTTACCTTGTTTACACAGGACTTGCACCTCTTACGTTTCTCACTGAACTTTTTGTTGTAAGGGTTAATATACAAAATCCTCTTTAGCCGAGTTCATAAAGACAATGTGATACTAAATGCAAACTGCAACTTATGGAACTGGAATTAACTAATTAGGCAAAAATGAGAAAAATTTGGGAAAAGTCCCCAAAGTGTTTTGAAGACTACAAAGGGTAGCTCCTGCTCAGAGCTTCCAAATTTGAAGAAGTATCATTGTTATGCATTATTTAACCCAGAGGTGGTCCTGGGAATCTTCTAGATGTCATTATCATGGTAGGTATTACACTTTTAACATTCTTCAGTCTTACTATCTATAACAAGTAGGTCCTTTTAGTGTAAGGTTAAGTCTCACAAAATCCGTCTAGCTCTAACCGTCAGACCTAACACAGCTCAACGTTTAGCACTATGAGAATCAATGCAAATTCCCTACTCATGAGGGATTAATGAAGGATTGTTTCATGTGCTTGTTTTTCACTCTTCCTCTTGCTCAATGTGCTGGAAGGACTTTGCAGAGACCTGACATTTCTAAAGCTCTGGAAAAACTTAATTGTAATGATACATTAGTGAGAGCTGAATTTCTGTATATCAACAGACCTTTTGACACCAAACTAGTTCATTAGGATCAGGGTTATTACAATGTCAACCATTGTCAGGTTATTACAATGCGTGCCACTCTTTCGTATGTGTTCATTGCCATGTTTCCTTAAGGCAACTCATTGTATTAACCCATAAAATAAAATGCAGCATCACACAGGACAGAAAGCCAGAGAGGTACCCCTATGGAGGACCTGCATTGTACAACCGAAGGAACTGTGGTAAACAGAGGTTGTATAGGAAAGCCAAGGGTTACCAAAACTATTGTTTTTACATGAGAAAAAACACATTACAAATAAGAATGGATTTGAACCAATTCCTGAAGTCCTTCATCAAAGGGAATTTTGTTAGAGGACACAATAAGGACTGTGAGATTTGTTGCGATTTATTTGTATGTATGTATGTATGACTGATTGGCACAAAAATGAAAAAAAAGTAAATGTAGGTTATTTCAGCAAACTGGAACGTATGTATGCCATTTGACAATGGCAGTACTCTGAAAAATGTCCCTCCTTCTTCCTGCCGGATCTCTCTACTGTGTTCTTTGTTGAAGTATTAACTTAATTGGAAATGCTTACAATCATGAGACTTGGTTCTGTTTTTAATGTTTTTTTTTTTTAAGTGTGAACTTGTCCTTTTTAAAGTAGCATCGGCTTTATTCTTATTTCTAAATCCAGTAGTCAAAGGATGAATTGCTACTGTAGCCTAACATAGATGGAGTGGTGCTCACTCTTAAACCTCGTTTGAGGAACTGGTGAGCTTGTTGCCAATGCCCTCAACAGCCTGGGAAGTACTGTCTGTCTTTTCTCATTTTTAGGGCCTTGAAACAGAAGGGCATTGGGTCAAGAACAAGGGAGTATTTTAAGCATGTTTGCAAAATGGAAAGAAATCTTTGTTAAATTACTTGTTATAAGTATTTGTCTTATTTCTAAAAGGTTAAGATTGTTGTTTTTTCAATGAATTTGAGAAAAATGAATGGTTTTTTTGTTAAGGTGCATTTGATGTGTAAAAATGCAGACCCCAAGGTTCTTAAATGTGGAGTTTGTCTGTTTTTTAATTACTGTTTCTTAAAGATATTTCCTCTTCTTTCCCGTGTTTATTTTTTGCACATAGAGCCAATTTACAAATTCTCATGCAAAGATAAGTTTCCTTATTTCATTGGAATAAATATTTTGTGTACAAGGCTTAAGGTTTGGACTATATAATGCAGCTAAGAAACTGGTGGTAACATTTTTGAAATGTTGAAACTTAAGTTTGTTATTATGAAGAGAACAAAATATCCTCTGCTTGAACTGAGTTTGTCCTAAAATTCTGAAGATGATCTCTCAATCATTACACAATAAACTGTCCTATCAAAATTTAACAAAGTTGTAGATCAAATTTTCTGATTATCAAGTAATTTCCTTCTAAGTGTCCTTATAAGCAACGTTCTGGCAAACAAACCATTTCTGACATTGGAATGCCCTTAAAGGGTGACTTTATCAATGAAGAAAAGGTACGTAGCATTTTAACTGTATTTATTAACAAAGAAAAAAGGGTGCACAGTTTCTTTGAGATAAAAAGGAGAAATGTGCTGTTGCTGTCAGTTACGGATAATATTAATCAAATCTAGTTCCAATTTTACTAAATTTGCATGGTTTCCACTCAGGAAACATTGCCAAATCCTCTGTTGCCAGGAACTCCCAGAAGCACAGAAATCAGACCCTAACCTATATATCAAAACATATACTTAAGACTGTACTATTCCATGCATATACTTTTCTTCAAAAGATTTTCAGTCCCTTTGACTCAGTAGTATTTACCAGGTTTTTATGCAACCTATGTCAACCCAGTGCATCCTGATGAACTATGGAATTCCGCACACAACCCCCTTACAACCCCGCTAATAGCTATTAGGGGTGATGTAGATTTTTTTCTTAAGACTGAATAGTCTTTTGGGTTTTCAAGACATTATCGCCAAAGCAGCACTTACCACACCTGAAAAATGTCACTGATTTAGAGTTCCTTCTGACAGCAAATGCTGCCAACTACCATTTCAAATTCAGTGGCATAGGGCATTCCCTCCCAAGGCCTGACCTTATCTGCCTGGCACCGGGAAACTGAGAAACACATTGCTTTTACGGTACGCTGCTGAAGCCAACTTAGCTAAAATGCTTGGCTTACAAACCTGACAAAGACCAACCAAAGCAGAAATTCTGTTCTAAAAAAAGGGCGTATTTTTTTCTTATCCAATTAAGTGAACATCAAAATTGCACTACTTGATTTGGTGAGTTGTTAGCATTTATTAAAGGCTTTATAGGCATTCTGCTGCCAGATTTCAGGTATAACCAAATGTTCCCTTGACTTCCCTGGAATGCTAATTGACTAGCAGCACAGCATGAATGGTGAAAGTATGTGCTTCATTTAAGTAATCTTCAACCCAAAAGTAATCTCAAAAGGTTATCAGATCTTGTGTAATTTGGAGCATTTTAGGACAAACTAGACAACTATTTTCATTGTTTTGTGAATAGAATATAAGGATCTGTTCAGATAAATCAAAAATAAAATAGTAGGGGATTTTTACATAGGCTAAACCAGCAGCAATGTAGCTGAAAAAGAAAAGGAAAATGGTTTAGGCAAGCATTTGCCTAATGTAGATGGAGAGTTATTTATTAGTAAATGCTATTCGGTTCTGTAAAAGCTAGAGGGCTTTCGATTTTATGTCAATATTTTTTATAACTAAGGATCTAGTGTTGCCATAATGAGAACTATAAGTGCCCAATATGCTGTGTTTGTTATAAAGAAATGACTTTCAGTTGTGGGTGACAGCTAGTTATGGAATCATGATGTACACTGAAAATTTTCTTCAAGAATTGTGAGCAGTGATTGTTTTGGCCTGTTTGCAGAGAGCGCGCGAAAGGTATTTGTGCCACGGAGTAGGAAGATACCTAGCGGGTCGTGTTATTTCCGATGAATGTACAGCACCTCGGTTGATGTTTGTGAGCAACACGGCCTTAACCCTGACACTTTTGCTTTGGCTTTATGACATGGGAATGTTCCCTAAGCTGCATAGTGTATGGCAGTAGCCCCGTTAGAAATCTCTACCAGTTGATATGCTGCAGCTTTCCAGTTCTAGGAGTGAGTCTGTCTTTTTTCTTTACCTTTTTTTAAAAAAGCTTTTGTACATTCCATCTTTGTAAGTCAATCTCATATGTTTTGTGTACATGTAAGCCTTGCACTCTCTTGACACTCACAATGAAATATTATTCTCAGTTTTTTTTTAGTTGTTGTATTTTGGGTTTTTTTTTAATCCCAGTGAGGCTAAATACAAACTTTGTCTCTTTAAGGTCGAGGATGAAAGATGCGCATCAAAGTGTTTGTGTGTGTGTGTGTAGTTTTAGCTTCCTGTGTGCCACAGTATTCTTGATGCTTTAGCCAACAAATAAAAGGAAATTACTCTGTCTTGGAAATGTAGGAAAACCAGAGTCAAATGTGTACCTTCACCACGCACAAAAAATTCAAATAATAAAAATAAAGCTTGTTTCCTCTGTTATTTTCATAGTTGAGGATTTATTTTTCATATGTCTCATACTCACTGTCCCTAAAAATAGCCCCATAATGCAGGAGGATAGGTGATTTTTTCCAAAAGGAAACCCTCACACCACAGGTCACAGGCGAAGAAAACTGATTGTTTCACGAGTGTTAAGCTTTCACATAGACACAGACAAAAGCGGGACTTGGGTCGTTCTTGGGAAGAAGGTGGGGAGTTGGATCTTCCTTGTCTCCTCCCTTCCTTCTTCAGTTCAGTAATGAAAATTAACATTTTCAGTCGTGGCAATAAGATTATGAGTCGTAAGCTTTTCCATTTGCATCATGGAAGCGTACAGTACCTTTCAGCTATGCTGTGCTATAATCTTTCAAGGGTCTGCTGCAGAAAAGCAGATATAAATTATTGTAAAAGAACCAAAAATTTGCCTTAGGTGCTCACTCTGACTCCTTTCCTGTAAGAACAAATTTTCAGCTCACGTTAACTTTGATTTTATATAGTACATATGTCATCTTGGTCACTGGAGACCTCATTCCAAACCTGAATCCTTTTGAGAACTCCTCGTGATTGGGAATTCGCTCATGAAGTAAGAGAGAATCTTCAGACGCATCATTTGGCTTGGAAACAATCTCACTGGAGGAGACTACAGAGATTGGACTCGGTGATGGGCACTCGCTCGGTGGCAGGACACTCAGAAATGAGATGGCTGAAATACACAGCAGCCATCCTTTGTCATGGCTCTTGCCCCCAAATCCTCTAAAGGAATCCATGTTTTATGCTTTCTTGCAAGTCGTAGGGAATGTCAGCAACCGTGTTTTGAGGCCTTTGTTTCTCCTGAAGGCAAACTTATTGCAACATTATGGATCAGTTTTGTTTTTCTCTGTCAGTCTTCAGATGAACATATGTCCAGAAAATACAGTCTTGCTGCTGAATGTGCTGGAGCATATTGTCTATCTGCCCTGAAGTTCAGACGCTTACGAGAGGCTTGCTTTGGCTGCCAGCGAGAGAAGAACCTCACAGCTTGAAGCAGAGCAGTGTTGGTTTGATGTTCAGAGCTGCGGAGCACCTTGTTCCTTCCCATGCAAAAAGGACCATGCAGAACAGAAGAACTAGCACAGGGTACCCTGAAGCCACAGGGATGAGTAAGCAAGACTCTTCTTGTATTCCCAAACGTTTCTCACTGACAGACTAGACATTTTTTCTGTCCCCTGGATTATTACAGCAGAGGCTCTCTGCCGCTGCGCACAGTCAGACAGGCAGGCAGGCGGGATGGTGAGGCTGCTGAACACGGCCCGTTACCAGGAAAATTCTGCAGTGAACGGCCAACTTCCTCTTCGGCCTTCCCGTGGTACTTACTTGAATACTGACCCAAATGCAGCAGCGGGGTCTTTTAGAAGTTCCGTAAACAGGAATACAGAACCCAGTCTCACCAACGAGAAACAATGGCAGGGAGAGTAAGGCCCAAGTAGCTAAAGGTGCCTGTATTTTAGGTCCCCGACATTAGCCAGGCTCTCTCTGTTTAGAGTGCTAACCACTTAACGTATCACTGCACGTTCAAAAATGCCTCATTGTTCCTTAGGCTGAAGTTCTCTCTCACAGCCAGCTGCGCTGCGCTGCAGTTAACTATCCCCACAGCTTTGCTGACCTTTCGTGTGAATGCTCCTGAATTTGCACCAGACTATCTCAGTGAACTGGAACAGTCAGTGTCATTTCTGTGGACAAACGTTCTCTCCAGGCCCCAGCTGTGCTGGTGGAAGAGATACCCACCACACGCTGATTATTGCTACTTCCAGTTGAAGGCTGGTGACCCTCATACTTGTTAGCTGAGCTAGGCATGTGAATGCTCACTGGTTCTTTTGGTGAAATGCCTAGTTACCAAAAAAACTGGAATTTACGCTACTCACCTCAATGAGTTGGTAGGTGCTTTCTTCAGCAGCTCTGCTAGCAAAGCCGTGGAAGCAGTAAGTTTTGGAGGAGGGCCAGCTAGCATTCCTCACCAGGTTAGATGTTGGTAGGAAGAATGTCTGCTTACAGTCGAAACGCTCATCCAAGGATGAAATGCTGCAGCAGATGCTGCAGAGACCAGCCTGTGTGGGATAGTCATGGATCATGTTGCTTCCTGACACCCGGCCACATCCCACCGCAGACTGCTTGGACCTCCAGGGAGTTGGTATCGCCTCCCATGAGTGAGCGTCTCCTAGAGCTCTCCATCCTCAAGCTCTACTGAAGCATCTCTTTGCTGTCAGTCGTACAGCTGTTGTGGGAGGCAGCCGCAGGACTCGGAAGGTTTGCTGTTACTTTTCCGGAAGTAAACGCATCTGCTATTCAACTTGAATTCCTCCCTTCTGTTGAAAAAATAGCTCGTGTAACTAAAGACTGCACTATGGTGCATATATAGGAAAGGAACAAAATTAAAGTAGGGCAATTTTCATTCTCCTACTTCCTAAGCGTCCTGCCTGCCATTGTCACTTCAAAGTCCTTTCAAAACAGAATTTATGAATGTAATTCAATTACAGATTTGTAAGAGCAAAATGAAGGAGGGTACAAACTTCATCTCATCAAAACATATTGTAACACTGACAAAGCAATATATTTTCTCTATCTCAGGAACAGCAAAAAGCTGTTTTGGGCTGGTACTTAAAAATCTTAGTCAGACACCTTAGCATAGAAAATTTCAGCCCAAACTGCTGAAGATGAAGAAAATCAAAGGGAAATGAGAACAATCTTCTAATAGAAAGGCACAGTTATGAGTCCCCCTTCCACAGTGTTTCCATCCACTGTCTTGTTGTTATATTGATAGTACATTAGCAGTTAATCTAACAATAATCTGCTATATTGATAGTAGATTAGCAGTTCTGTGATCTACCACATTAAAGCACATATATACCATCCTGAAGCCCACTACAAATGTCAGACCTTTATGCATTTTAGGAGCTGCTCATTCCACTTTACCCAGTAATGGAAAACTCCCCTCGCACGACAAAGCATGAGGTACTGCTGTGTATGCTCCCTCCGCTTGGGACCTCTCCCACCCCCTGGTCCTTCCAACTAGTTAGTTTTGATCTGGTGCTGCAAAGCAGACGCGAGGTACGTGCCCCAAGGCCGCTTCAGCGTCAATGCCCCTCTGAAACCCCTTCCTCCCTCTCCTCTCCCTCTTCTCCCAGCAGCAGCTTCGGCTCCGACACCCGCTCTGCCGCTCACGCGTGTGGCTTGGAGAAAACCCACGCCGCAGCGGGTGCTTTGCGAATGTCGTGGCAGCCGTTTGCTTGGCAGCGGTAAAAAAAGGAGCGGAGCTGGGTTTTGTTTCGGGCTGTGAAGGAGCAGGAAGGGGCCCACGTCCTGTGGGAGAGGAGGGCACGGTGACGGGGGGAAAACAACTGTCGCAGGGAGCGTGGGGACACGCTGGCTTTGAGGGCTGGCCAAAGGAAGGGAAAAGCAGGGGGACAGAATACGCGCCCTCACAACAGATCGGGGAGGCGTGCCAACAGGCTTCGTCGCCAGTTAGCACGTTGGAAGCGTGATGCACGAGGCAGCATGAAAGAACAAGCAGCTTTGTGCTTTGTAGGAATGTCAAGTTTCATATTAATGACGTCCTTCCTAACTTGCATTTCGTGTTTAGCAATACACTGGTGTGCGCAGTGAGGGACGGGATCACGGCCAGGTCTGCGTGGAAGAGAACCTGAGGTTTCTGGAAAGAGGGCACCTGGCAAGGGCGATGGAAAATCTTCATGGGGACGTTTCAGCTTGCGTGTTTTCATTTGCCTGAATTTAAACTCTAGCAGTAGCATGGCAGATAGGAACCTGCTGCAGCTAAGCTGCAATTTCCCAGAACTGCTGTAGCCAAAGGCAGGTAATTTACAGCACAAATAATAATTAAAACAAACTAAGTAATTAAAAGTCGCGAGAACAGTCATCGCAACAAACAACTGTTCCAAGCATCACCAGATGTGCCCAGGTCCTTTGCTTCCACGGGCAAAGAGGATTTTACTTCTCCACGTCCTGTTGCTCCTATAACGGGCTAGTCGTACAATTCACGTCGTTTTATTCCACCGCTAACGTGTTCGTTTTTCACCTTTGCTGCTGGGCCTCGGAGAAGAAAGCATACGCAGTGCACGCACCGAGGGAGGCCCAGTGCCTCATCCTGGAGGCGTAGCTACCTGGGGGTGGAAAGCACGTATCCCACGGCTTTTCAAACCCACGGCTGTAGGCAGAGACTCAGGAACAAGTCATTTTTAGATGATTAGAGGCAATGGTGGTGGGCTTGAAAGTATTTTTAAAACTTTTTGTTCATTTTTATTATTTTCAACAATACAGCAAATATATATTGAAGACATAGCAGTGACATCTGTGAAGGAAATCGCACTTTCTACACAAAATATAAAATGGGGAGGTATTGAGAAACACATGAATCACAGAATCATTGAGGTTGGAAAGGACCTTCGAGATCATCAAGTCCAACCGTTAACCCAACACCACCATGCCCCTAAACCATGTCCCAAAGCACCACATCCACGTTTTTGAACACCTCCAGTGATGGTGACTCCACCACCTCCCTGGGCAGCCTGTTCCAATGCCTGACCACTCTCTCGGTGAAGAAATTTTTCCTAATATCCAATCTAAACCTCCCCTGGCGCAACTTGAGGCCATTTCCTCTCGTCCTATCGCTGGTTACTTGGGGAGACCAAATGAGAACGTGAGAAAGTTTTGCTCTGAAGTCTGGGCCATGCCAAATGCAAAACTTTGGCCCCTAAATCTGAACACATTCCCTGCAACTGGCACCTCACGTAACTCACGGGTCAGCTGGGGACAAACGCCGAGTTTTGCTCCCTAGCTTCAGCCGCCTACGAGCGCCTGGGGGATGTATTTAAAAAAAAAAAAAAACCAAACACCAAAAGACACGGTATTCTAATATGTAAAATGGGAGAGAAGTGATAACCGGCTTTCTGGTACGGCAAGACTGCAAAGATCTACTCTTTGGACGACTGCACAGGGTAATAAAACCAGACTAGAACTTTACGCATCTTTTTTTTTTTTTTTGCCTCCTT
>NW_010525035.1:2119-2430 GCF_000687285.1 Phaethon lepturus | reverse complement strand
CCCTGGGTCCCTCGGGGTCCCGATGCCTGGGTCCCATGGGGAGGGGGCCCGGACCCCTGGTTCCCTGAACTCACGTGAAGCCTTTGCTCTGAGCGATGGGTGTCCAGGAGAGCGTCGAGAGGGTGTCAATCACCTGGGGACAGACAGGGGACGTTGGTGGGGGAGGGACAGGAGCCGGACGCGTGGGTGCCCCCCCGGGTCAGACCCGGACACCTGGGTCCCACCTTGCCGAAGTCCTGGACGTCGAAGAGGTCAAAGGCGCCGAAGAGGCGGTGCTTCGGGAGCCCGAAATTGTCAGCACAGGCGGTGAG
>NW_010525035.1:666-2036 GCF_000687285.1 Phaethon lepturus | reverse complement strand
CCATTGTCACCTCTATCGTCACTGTCACCCCCCTTGTCACCATTGCCATCATTGGCACCACCACTGTCGTCCCCATCAGCACCGTTGACTCCATCATCTTCCCCCATTTGTGACCACCATCATCACTACCATTGACACTGGCACGTCCATCATCTCTGTCACCAACACTGTCATCGTCACTGTCACCCCCATCATCAACATCACCAACACTGTCACCCTTGTTGGCACCATCACCACCATTGTCACCATGATCGTCAACCATCACCACCATGGTCATTGTCACTGTCATCCTCATTGGCACCAGCACCACCATCGTCACCATGATTGTCACTGTCACCAACACCGTCACTGTCATCCTGACTGGCACCAGCACCATCATCATCACCGTCATTGTTGTGGTCACGGTTATCATCACCCCATGGCCACTGTCACCCTCAACATCACGCCCATTGACACCATCACGGTCACCCCCACCATCACCAACATCATCGCCATCATCATCACTGTCATCCCCATCATTGTCACCATCACCATCATCATCATCCCCATTGTCAACAGCATTGTCAATTGGTACCGCCATCATCATCATCCCCATTTTCACCGTCCATTATTGTCACCATCACCCCTGTTGTCACTGTCATTGTCATCCCCATTGACACCAGCATCCACCGTCATTGTCATCCCCACCACTGTTGTCCCCGTCATCATCACCATCACCTCACTGCCATCACCCTCATTCACACCAGCCTTGCCATTGTCACTGTCAATGTCACTGGCACCATCACCCCTGTTGTCACCATCATCATCATCCACATTGGCACCAGCATCACCACCATCATCATCACCCCCACTGTCACCATCACCACCATCGTCCCCGTCGTCATCACCCTCACCCTCACCATCACCCTCATTCACACCAGTCACCATCATTGTCACCGTCACCATCGTTCCCAATGGCACCGGCATGCCAGCACCCCTTTCTGGGGTCCCCCCAGTTACCCCACCCTGGCGCAGTTCCACCCCCCCGGTGGGTGTTTGCCCCCCGTCGCACCTGTGACATCTGGGGACGAGGACAGATGTCGCGAGGGGGCACGGCACGGGGCAGGAGGGCGTTGAGGAGGTGGCAGAGCAGCACCCCGTCCCGCAGCGCCTGCGCCAGGTCCCACACCTGCCCCCCGGGGCTGCTCGCCCGGTGCCCCGCGGGCAGCACCCGTGCTGCCACCAGCCAGTGGGCGCACTGCCGCCACGCCTCCATGGTGCCTGCTGACCGGGGGGGACAACGGCAGTGGGGTCCCTGCGTGACGGGGTCTAGGAAGGAGCCAGTGGAGATGGGGTCCTGGTGGGACCACTTCTGGGGAGGGGCCGGTGGA
>NW_010525035.1:0-393 GCF_000687285.1 Phaethon lepturus | reverse complement strand
GGAGGGGTGTCCTGGTGGGACCTCTGCGGGGGGGGAGCCGATGGAGATGGGGTCCTGGTGGGACCACTTCTGGGAAGGAGCCGAGGGAGATGAGGTCTTGGGTGGGACCACTTCTGGGGAGGAGCCGACGGAGGTGGGGTCCTGGTGGGACCACTTCTGGGGAGGAGCAGCAGCAGCAGGAGATGAGGTCCTACAGAG
Source organism: Phaethon lepturus (assembly GCF_000687285.1). Lineage (NCBI taxonomy): Eukaryota > Metazoa > Chordata > Aves > Phaethontiformes > Phaethontidae > Phaethon > Phaethon lepturus. The sequence continues at coordinate 195 of NW_010525035.1, read as the reverse complement.
CAATCAGCTCTGGGAAGGAGCTGATGGAGATAAGGTCCAGGTGGGACCCGGTTGATAGGGATGAGGTCCTGGTGGGACTACTTCTAGGGAGAAGCTAGGGATAGACCCCTCCTGGTGAGACCCCTCCTTGGGGAGGAGCTGATGGAGATGGAGTCCTGGTGGGACCACTTCTGGGGAGAAGCAGCAGAAGACGAG
>NW_010525034.1:2062-2473 GCF_000687285.1 Phaethon lepturus | reverse complement strand
TGCGGTCAGGAGCTCGCTTACAGAGCTTTTCGCTCTGCGGAGCTGACGCCTGCCAGTGCAGGGCAGCTTGTTCCAGCGAGCAGGTTTATTCCTCCTGACAGCTCTGATAGCCGGTACGCTTTGCCGTTCGGTAATGTGCTTCCAATTTAATAACCGTTCTCTTTGAGATCTTAATTTTAAAGGAGTTTCACCATGTATTTTGAAGTCTTTGGACTGCTGATTGATGGGTTTACTCTCTTCACAAATGTTTCCTTATAGGAGGTACCTGCTTAAGTGGGTTGCTCTGTATACGGAAATACACTGCTCTCAGTATCACAATTGTGTTTTACAGCCCGTGCTTTACATTTGTGCCGTGCGTGCCAGGTGATAGATTTTTCCTAATTTCACCTCGCATGCGAAGGCCGGGATGGG
>NW_010525034.1:297-1915 GCF_000687285.1 Phaethon lepturus | reverse complement strand
TTGGAGAGGGAAGTAGAACTCTTGGGGGAGGGGTGTAGCCAGTGCCTGCGAGCAGAGGAGAGGCGGAGGGAGTCGAGAAGAGCCAAGACGGAAGGGGAAAAGACAATCTCTCAGGTCTCCTTGCTCAGGCTGGGTTTCCAAACACCTGCGGCCAGCTGCCCCCAGCCAGCCTGGTGGGAAGGCCGCGGTGGGTCGGGGAGATGCCTGCCCCGCAGCGCCTCGACGCTGGACGCATCTCCCGGTGCTTGGCGAGCGCACGCATCCCCGCTGGCGACGCCTGCCGGGGCAGCCGCATCCCTGACCCGTGGAGCTGGGGTCGCTCAGCCCCAGCCCGCCGCCAGCACCTACCAGCACACCTCCAGTTCACTCCACAGCTAACGTTATGACTTACTAGCAGGCATTTCCAAGGCCGTTTGTCCTTTATTTGGTAGACTCCGGATCCCCAAGGCTTAAGCACGGCCCCGTGGGCCGAGCACAAGCGCGTGGTCCATCCAGCCCGCAAGCACCCAGGGGTGCTTGGCCGGAGGCGTTGGGGCAGCGCCCGCCGGGTCTCTGGAATACTGAGAAATGAAAGATGTTGGAAGTGTCTTCCCGGGACAGTGAGCTTTCCGGAAGAATTGAAGAAGAAAAGGTGTTTGGAACTTGCAGGCAGGCTCCCAAAAATGGCAACAATGTGATAATTTTTTCATGGTGTCATATTACAGAATGGCGTGTTTTTCCCAGATCATTATTCATCATCTCCTCAAACCTCCCAGCATGAGTCAGAGTGATTTTCTAAATTCAGGCTCTCTTTTAAGAATATTAACATCTTTAAATCTATAATATATTTTCTGTCAAATCAGAAAGTCACTCGTACGCATCTGCGGTTTACTCTCTTTTGCCTTTCTGGAGATAGCATATTACCATTTTTACCAGTGCCATAAATTGAACCTGTTGTACTTTCACTATTCTGGGTGAAGTTATTGGGTTGTTTTCTTTATCAGCAGTCACTCGTGATAATTTATATCTCTGTTTAAGTGGGATTATCGACGCAATTCCATCTTTGTAAAATTACCTGGCAAACATTTTTGGACAGATCGTTAATGTGATTAAATAATACACTTCTTGCTTTTTTCAAGCACTGCTTTGTGGAAGAATGACAAAAAGACAGGGGCCAGTCAGAATATTGTTCATCCAGTTACTCTCCTACGCCCTCTTTTTTGCCTGTTGAAAATACTGCAGTCTCGATGAAACAGAGGGAGACAAATCTGGAGACTTCTTCACATTTTAACATGAGAGGAATCTCCATGTGTGCTCTTAGCTAATGTCGTGATAACATGAGAATCCCACTGCGATAAAAATCTGAAAATAATGAATATTTATGTTGAGTGACGCTTCTTCAGGACATGCATAATTTTTTTTGAAAAAGCTACCTTATATCTCCTCAAATTCTTCCTGTGACTGAGCCTGTCACAGCAAAATGAGTTAATTTGCTTCAGCCCAGTGGCTTTCGCTGTGTGAAAATTCAGCTGTAAAACCAACAGAAGAATAAATCAAGTCTCTGTTTTCAGCGAGGAAGAGTTACACCCAGTTACATGACACTTCGTAAGCTGGCATTTACTTTGGCCGCTTTTCCCGT
>NW_010525034.1:0-266 GCF_000687285.1 Phaethon lepturus | reverse complement strand
CTCCCGTCCCCGCCCCCCCCCCCAGCCTCCGTCCGCCCTGCCCTGCTCCTCCCGATGCTCTGCGTTCCTTCCCTTCTCCACCTCCAAGCTGACCTGCGTGCCCAGCAGCGCCCGGGCTGGCGCGCGCCGCAGCCTTCGTCCCGCGTCCTTGTGCCACCGCCAAGAGCAGTACGGGACGACCCCCGAGGGCGTCTGACCCCGGCTGAACTGCCGCCTCTTCCTGGCGTCGCTAACGGGGAGGCTGGATTGCAGCTGCAGGCAGGTGA
>NW_010525033.1:0-20191 GCF_000687285.1 Phaethon lepturus | reverse complement strand
CCTCCCCAAGCCTGTAGCGTTGCATGGGTTGATTGTTGTCCAAACAACTGTCACCTGCTCTGCCCTTCATGCTGTTCCAGTGGCCACCATAAGAAATCTCACAATTAGGAGGACCTCAACCCGATACTGGTACACCTGAATAGACATCATCTCTTGTTGGCAACAGTTGCTTTTTTCTAATGTATTTTTATAGTCTCTAGAATATATTCGACATTTTTAGATACTCCAGATCTTTCACCAAAAAAGAACTCTTTCACCCACTTGCATGGCTTGACTGAACACCAGATTTGTCAGGGAGAGGTTCCTTTTAAAGCAGTTTGGTGGATAAGAACAGTACCACTCTGCAGAGGTACCTGAAGAGAGCAATTTGAGGTTCAAATGTCCAACAGCTTAAATCTGAGAAAAATCAATAATTTGGACATCATTTGCTCTTCCTTTTGTCTTACATCATGTCTCCATTAAGCGCTTCTTAACCGATTTATTATTTCATCAATATGCTCAGTTCCAGTCATTAGCAACATATGTGGTCAGTTCATGGGACAGATCTTTAAATAGCATAGCTGGACTTTTCCTAGTCTGCAAATCCCTTCAGACATAGGTGCCTCATCGATGTTTTGAAAGACTGAGAGCATCTAGCTCATTAGTCTGCAGCTCCCCATTATTCTAGAAGTATAACTAATAAAATTATATTTTGCTTTTCCCAGGCATTCATAGCCGTTCTTTGACCTGTGTCAAATAGAGTGAGTGCAGCTGGATGCTACTGGGCACACACCAATTCATTGACGATAACAGGCATGCCTTTTTATCTTAAATTAAAGGGATTTTATGTGCGGATCACAGCATCTTAATTTGCTCCCCAACAATACTGTGAAGCTAGGCTGTTCAAAACACCCAGCACAACAGGAACTGCTCCTCAACAGGTAGGAAATATTAATCTTTGAAGAAATCAACAGCTGTGCATCATATATATTTCCATGAAATGGTAAATCAAACACTTGGTCAAGTAACAGAGTATTAGAGCCAGGAACAAACTCCACCGGAGGGAAGGAGACACCTAACTTCAAGTATCTAAATGAAGGTACCTGTCTGGTTGTGATTCAGTTGCCTAAAATGCAGAAATTTAGTGTCATTTGAGATGTAATAAAGTAGTCAAAACATCTATATCATGCTGGCAGACATCTCACAGGATACGCAAGAAATACAAGCCCCCCTGGAGCACCCAGAGGCCAGAAAGGAGATAGTAAAGCAACTCAAATGGCACTAGATGCCCCCATGAGTAACTGAGTCCTACACTTGCCATCTTAACACTCTTTACAGTCGGCGGAGATCTGAAGCTGACCCAGTTGCCCATGCACAAGGGGCAAGACGTGTTTTGGGCTGGCAGTTAAAACACTGGACAATAGGAAAGTCATACTTTTGTGGAGACTACCTTGCAATAGCCCAAACAGCACTAAGCACTTACGTTTAAACTTTGATTTTTCATTGCAGAGAAGGTATAAACAGTTTTCCAATTCCTCAAAGTAAATCACTGCTAGAAACAGAGACATTTCCTAAGCAAATGCTGCAAAGCTCAGAAGTTAGCAGTGGATCCAGATAAAGATCACATTTGAAACGTGGCTGAAAAAAGAGCATTTTTCAAATTGGCATTTGTACGCACAAACACACACCACTTTGATCTATTCCCACGTATGTCAGCTACACCAAGACACAGGAAAAAAACAGGGGCTCCCCTTCAAAAGAAATCTATAGTAAGTCACAGATGGCTGTGACCTCAAAGAACCTGCTAAGCACCTGAGGCAGCAGTCTCTGCATTCAAAGCATTTTGTAATGAGGTTTTTAGAGATACAATTTTAGATGCCCAAGCTGAAATCAACACAGACATTTCCCCCCAAAAAAGCCACTGGGCTGGACCACTGCCAAGAGCTGCTCTAAAACTATAACTGTTTCATCTATTCTCATGATAAATAGGATGGTTTAATGGAAGCACTGTACACAAAACTGTACTGCTCAGGTAATTACCTTGATTGAAACAAGTGTTTTACACTGAAAGCAAAATTCCCCTGGAGTTAAACGAAACCACAAGAAGAACGAGACCTATGTGGAGAAACAGGCACATAAACAAGTATGTGTGCTAATTATTTACCAGTGGTTCTCTTAATGAGTCAATTGCTAGAGTCCACTGGTCACAAAGATGATTACTTTAATGATGATTCATAGAAATTGTGTGTGCATTGCAAATACTAAGTGCTGCGCCAGTTGCTATGGCAGGAAAACGTGTGTGGTTTGTTCCATAAATAGCAGAGTAAATAGCTGCATGGCAGCTTGTTCCTCCTTCAGAGGGTGTCCCAGTGTTGGAAATGGTCTGCAGGGAACTCGCCACATTCAACATTTCTTCCCCTTGCTCCTTCCTGGGTTTGTGGATGGAACCCTTGAGCACCTATTTTCAACCACAAAGCTAATTTTTTAGCTTTTTAATTTTTGTCTGCACTGGAGACTTGGAGCTTTATTCTCGTCTCTGTTACCTTGATGCAAATCAGCAAATCTGGAGCAAATGTATTTATTTCAGGATAATATTACTATAATCTCCAGCTACACAAAACAGCAGACCGGAGAGCAAACAATTCTCTCTCCACATAGGGCAGTTGGGAAACAAGTTGGTATTTATCACAGGTAAAAAATGTTCACTTTTAGCATCACATAGGGCTGCAGTCTGGTTAACACTAAAAGGAGATTCTTACTGAAATGCCTTATGCCCCTTACTATCAGTACTCTCTGTTCCCTCCCAGGATTTTCTCAGAGAAATGGGTTTGGTTGGGTATAGTCTTGCCCCTCTTGAAAAGCATGTGCATATTCTAGAAAACTGAGTGTGGTTTTTGTCCTGGGCGTTTTCTAAAGTCTAAATTTTGGAATTTTTTTTAAGCTGAAAATACGGAAATATGACCATCATCCCTACAGCACTGGGAAGGAAACAGCACACAATGGAAAAGGATTTAAAGAAATATATAAGAAGGTTTGTTCCTGGTTGTCACCCCTCCTGGGCACCCTGAGGCTAGCAGTGAGCAAGGAAATAAAGAAGTCCCATACAGAGCTGAAAAGCTGTTTTCAAGGGCAGGATGCAAACACAAAGAGAAAAAGCAACTCTGTGGGGTAGTCTGATGGAGGTGAGTTTTCCCATCACCAGGATTGACAAGCCTGCCAGGGAAGATAGCTTTGCATACAGTCTGCTTCAATAAAGCTTCTAAGCATCTGCTTTTTCTGAAGAGATTTTATTCTAAACAAGTGATGCTTCTCCATACGGCAGCTATTTTGTCACAGATTACAATGCTCATTGCCCCAAAAAGGAGCAGCACATCTAAATCAGACCTGCTGCAGCTATCGTGGGTATTAGGGAACTGCAGAGGGGAAGACTTTCCCAGAGAGTAAGGTACAGGTCATGCCATCCCCCATTACGTGATGGTTTGGAGCCCAGAACCAGAAATAAAGGACCACTGAATAGGACAAGGAAAAGCGAAAACCGCTCCCCAGGAAACAAAGGTTAGGGCAGCTGGCACCCTTGAGTTTGTTCCCCTGAGCTATACAACCTTTAACAGGTTGTTAAATCTTTCTGTCTCCCATGTTCACAGGCCATTAATCAACCCGCAGTAAGTAGAGTGCAACTGCGATTGCCTCATGCCTGCCCAATGCCTAGCTCCTCAGGGAAGACAGTCCTACCATGAGAAGTTCACAGCCTGAACAGGCAGGGCGGAAAGCAAAGACAGATAGGAAAAAATGCGTATTGGTATCCCTGTGTTACAAGGTGATGGTGAAAAAAGGAAAATACAATAGGATTCCGCATTGGTTTCCCAAGCAGCTATGATTAAAAGGTTGGACCTCACATGTTTCAGGATTATTAGTGGAGCATACATAAAAATTCAGCAGAAGTCCTCAACCAGGGTTTGCGCTGAGCTTGGCAGTGAACTCTGCACTTTTGCAATGGCAGGACATAAGCAGTTTTCAGTCCTGCGACTGGTTTTGCATCCTAACAAACATGGAAGACAAGATGCCAGAAACTGGCTGTTCCAGAATTTGGGAAAGGGACCACACAGGAACAATGATGATGAAACTAAAGAACCATCTGCTGCTATGGCTTGAGCTGCAAAAATGTTTTCACAGTTCTAAAAGGGGTGGAGGAGGATGCAGAGCCCTGGTAGGAACCAAAAACACCACACTGAGAATGTAAACAAGATGAGGAGAGAGGCAGAAAAGGCTGCAGATATGGCAGTCCTTCTTTTGGCATCATCTGAGGCATCACTATGAGGAATTAAAAAATGTCTGAAGCTGATGCCTAAGATCCCAGAAAAGAAACAACAGCAGCTTATCAGCCTGATCCAACACGTGGGATCCACGCTAGCTAAGCCAACAAGAACCAGTACAGAGATAAACACCATTCAGACGATGGTTGTTACCGCACAGCACATGGTTGAGACCTACAGCCTCCCGTTGGGCAGCAGGAGACAAAATGAAGCTGCAGCTGGTAATTGAGACAGGCAGGGAGGCTCAAAACCCTGCTCTTCACAGCTTGCCTCTGAGCTCTTGAGCAGCCTGTCAGAGCCCAACAGACCCAAAGAAAATCAGAGAGAGCAGCAGCCATGAGAAGGTGAAGACAGCTACCACAAAACAGCTGTTGAGTTCAGTGTCTCCACAGGTTTTTAGAGAGCAGCAGCTGCTCATAAATGTGAAAGCTGATTCTTTTTCAATACCAGGCCACAGGAGGCATTCCCTGAAAAAGAAGAGTGAAGAAGAGGTGCTTGGCCAGGGAAGAAGGTAGCTTTGTAGCAAACATCCAAGAAATGAAAGTTCATATTTTTCTTAGTCTGTTACTAATCAGAACGGTATAAGGTATGTGACCTCTGGAAATAAAGACAGGATAATAATATATCGCTACCAGTCTGAGCATTTTCAGTTCATCCATGTATGTGAAGTTCTCGTAGACCCTTAAGGACCCCTGGATTTTGAATATGGAGAGGAAACAAATTCAGTATTGCAATGTTTTAACTCTGTGGGGCCATTTCAGCTTCAGGGCAAAAGACGTCCTCTGCAGTACACAGGTTACGCACCTCAGCATAGCCTCAGACACAAGCCATTACAGCAAACCTGATATTTGATTCTTCTCAAACAGGTTTCATAGCTTGCGTTTATTTGCATTCTGATGCAAGGTGGTTTATGCCAGGTCAATCTTCTTGTACCTCAAGTACAGTAGCATGAAAACACCTCTGAGGCACTTGCAAATGTTTTGTCTCACTTATGAAGTCCTGACCTGTCAAGGAAGGTAAGAAACATGTTTTTAAAGACACAAAAAAGGGTTTGAACCTGTGTCTGACATCTCATGCAAATAGTCTAACCATTGCCCTAAATCAGAAAAGGATTATTAAAACTGTGTGGTCACCTGAGCCTTACCTACATATGTTCTGAGATAAATGACCACAGACAGGCTGGCTGGAAGAATCCCTAGTTTTATAATCCTGATGAACTTAATGAACTGCACAGTAGAATTTGACCATGTGACTACTGACAGAACTAAGATAGATGGGCACACTATTGGCAAAAACTGGGATAGCTTGATAATTTAAAGTCCCCAAAGTTAAGTAGAAATTCTGTAGGGTTTTCAGGACCTAATACTTTCAGCTGGGTGCTAAGAGTAGATGAAATTAATTGTCGTCTTCAGATGTCTCTATTTCCACCAAATCTACAGCAGCAATACTAGACAGCTGACTGACTTAGACAAGGCTCTTGGCTTTCAAGCAGCTAAAATTAGATGGCATAATCCCCTAACACACTCTCCATCCATTTTATATATCTAGTCCTACTGACAGCTGGTTCTGTTCTAAAGCACCACAGAAAAATGATACTACAGATCCTTGAAGAAAATAATGTCCCAGATAGTGATGGAAAGGAATGCCATCTGTAACTCTGAATCTCAATTTTGTTCTCATTAGATCTTCATTATATCAGCCATCATTGTTGTGCAGAGACCTGAATCCATCCCCTCTATATTCACCTGCAAGCTATTTCCTTTAATTGCTGTGCACACAGAAAATCAAATGTATTCTTACAACGGTGATTCATTGGCTCAGCTGTTAAATGCAATTTGTGCATCCCTCTACACAGTTCATTTGTGTATCTCCCATCCCTGCACCATCTGAATGCTTCCCAACCTTTACTGAAGTTATCCTCATAAATATTTCCCTAGCTCCATAGGGCAGATGTGGAAGAATAGCCAAAACCTAATCCTTGTAGCATTCTCTCCAAATGTTTTACTTCCACTGAAAACACAAGTTTACAGATCAAAATCCTAGGGATATAAAAAACAGCATGCACTAACATCTGCCATACCAAGAGATGAACTCTTGGCATGGAAATGTCTCATGCGGGAGCTCTGAAGTCAAGTAAACGAACTAGAAAGTCTGAATTGGACTTTGCCTAACTTAGCTATTTATGTGACTGCCCTTTTCTGACAAGATCAAACTGTTTGGTTGCTTCATTAGAGGAGTGAAAAGAATGTAATGAATCTCTAATTGTGCTGCTCGGGAAAAATATCTAAAAAATCCAAACCAAACATTGTTATGTCAGTCACTGCTGGATATATGTTGATTTCCTGGCATGTAGGAGAGCCTTTTGCTAGGACCAGGCAGCGAATTGAGTGAACTGGATACACTTGAAACAAAAGCAGTGTTCTCGTTACTCCATTCACCCCAACTGGACTGAGGGTGTTGGTGGGGAAGCCATGGTAATTACCATTTCGACATACACAGATATGTATTTAGGCACACCCCCACTGGCTTTCATCGCTAATTAACATTACCTTCTTCCTCCTATGGTTTCCCCAGATCAGTGGGTTCTGTTCATCCTCCCTTCTTCCCTAAGAGGACCCCCCAGGGGGAAGCATCTTGTGCATGTACTCCCTGAATGATCTATGATGTGGTTACTACAACAGCTGCTGTATGGCAGAAAACAGCCTTATTCACCTTTCCATGATCAAAAAAACCCCACAAGACAGTTTGACTGCACACATCTAGCAAGAGACTTTATGTTTCACAGTATGGCAATAATATCTTGTCCTTATGCAGGGTTATTTGTCAGCTGAATTTGAAGAGCCCCTGGGTAGCTATGGGAGTATTACTTTATTTTTTTCTGCCTTCAGAGATGAAAATGATGTCACCTTACACAGGAGACGTCTTCCATGTTTGTCATATTCCCTGTTTTCAACACAACTTATTTTTACATTGTCTTAACCATCAACTGCAGTAATACAGCATTGTATTTACATGTTAAATTAGAGACATTCGATGTCACAAACTCCCAGAATTCAACATCCAGTCATCAGTTTTTCCCCTTCTCCTCACAAAATCACAAGCTTGGTTAAGTAACATAAGACTTAAAATGAATGGTAATGACACTGGTGTGAGGAGTTGTTCTTCTTGTTTGCCATTTTATGTCTGAGATTTTTACATCTTTAGGGATTGGGCTGCTTGGGAGCAATTCACTGATACAGAAGTTTCATGATGTGTTGTGTGATCAGAGGAATCAGCAAAGCATCATATATGCAGGTCCTGTTATGTGCTGTGATGTCTAGGCTCCCCTTACACACTCCACTTTAGGAGAGGCAGTCACTTTTCTCACTCTCAAAGCTGAATAACCTCTCTGTCCTTTCACCTGCTTTACTAAAACTTACAGAAGATTAATATCTTTGAGAAATCTGTCATTCTGTCAACTGTGATGAACCTATCCCCCAGACACAGACATCACCTGGGTGAACAGACAGCTACACAAGCACACAGAGGAAACATGATCAGAAAATCTTTTATTTCTAGGCTTTGACATCCTTCGCAACTCCAGAGCTTACTGATTCTGGGAGTTTTGGACCAAGTGACATCACGTGTTGTTGTTAGTTTTGATTCCACAGTCTTCGTGCACCCCTAGGGTTAAAATGTGGAAGTGCATCTCTGGGAACTTCAGAAATAGCTGTAAGTGTATAGCTATGTCATTTCAAAAGAATATATCCCATATGAGTTAAAGATCTGCTAATAGTTTAAAACAACACAGCTCTTTGCTCTGATGTGCAGAGCATCCAGGCTGACAAGGAGAGGAAGCTGCAGGTACTTGTAAACATATTAACACTTGCTGTAAAAGTAGCTTGTTCAAAGCAGGAAAGGTGCAATGCGGAACAAATTCCCCAAAGTTCCTCCCATCAGGCCAGAAAATGCATGGTACTAATACACCAGATGGTTGAGTAACTGTAGAAAACAAAATTATTGAACTTATGTTCCAGCTGGAGGGAACCAGACATGATTATCAGAAAGCAGAACTATTTTAAAGAAGCAGAAAATATAGTTTAGCTTGAAAGAGTGATCAGGTTTGGCAAAGGTGATGAGTTGTCTATTCCTCTGCATTTTAGCACAGAAGTATTCCTAGTCAAAGCAACCGGCTTTTGCTAGCTATGGGATGGGTAGATGACCAGGTACTCTCCTGTTCACCTTTGCTCATAATAAAATTAAGAAAATAAAAGGAAATCTAACATAAGCAAAGAGGAAAAAAAAAAGAAGCAATAAGAAATAAAAGCGCTCTCAGATAATGAACCATTTGCCACAGTGGAACAGACTGTCACAAGGCACCACTAAAGTAAGAGCTAGCCAGATGCAATCCCCAGTGAAATTAATTTTTTATGGATAAGGAAAACAGCCAAAGTTTTGAGATCAAAAGCAAAAAGCTAAACAAGAAGTTTAGTCACAATAAAAGTGCTCAGGCTTCAAGTCTTAGACTAGCCTTTAGCTACTCAGAAAGAAACAGCTCTGTACACTTCCTCTGCCATCAGGTTGACTTAAACCTGCTCAGGATACAACAGCGGTCTAGGTACATCCTGGGTCTGATCCAGCCTGACAACTAAAAAATCATCCTCATAATCAGAGAAATCTATTATCTGCTGACTCACAATCCCAAATCAGAGGACTGTGAAACAAAGACATATACCACCCAATGACCCACATACTGGTTTTTCATTGTCTCACATTTTTTTCTCTGTAATATCTGAAGAGAAGTTTTTAACATTAATTGAAGCCTTTTTTTCTGCTGCAAGGCATGATCAGTTCCAAACAATTTGCCTTGCCACAACGCTGTCACCAAAAAGCAAAAAGAAAAGGATTTCCTTATATGAAATGCCACCAGTACTTCTATATCCCTCAGAGGAATAGGATGAATACAGAGACAAGTCTTGGCAGGGAAGAGGGGACAAGCCACCTCTGCTGTCCGTGATGTCCATGCAACCTGAAAGTGCCACACTCTCTTATCTCTGTTGGTGACAGATGAAGTCAACCACACTTGAAAGGCTCTTCAGTCAGGTGGGATGAATACTACCATGCACAGTTCAGTTACTTCGGCTGGTAAATTATACTTTTCCATATAGCAAAAAGAAAGTGGAACACCGTAGAAACAAATGAGTTGCACTCCGGCCTGGAAAACTCTAAAAAATTAGCTCCTTATTAAATCAAGCATGTCCCCCTAAGTGCTATAAGCCATTTATCAGACTATTTGCAGTCTCTGCCTACAATGTAAATACCTGCAGATAACATCATTCTCATGTCTCTTCAGACAGAAGTGTTCATTCTTGAGTTTTCATTTAAAAATTTAGATTAAAAAATTCCTTCCTCACAACACTTGTTAAACAGTGACAGATCCTATCACCAATATCTCATCCCTATTTAACTTGATTTGCGGCTGAATAAGCATGTAGTGAAATACAGCCCCTTTTTAACACTTTAACCACTGCCTCACCTCTCATTTGTGACTAGGTTTGCTCAACAGGAGCTGTGACTGAGTTTTTAGTGCCTCCAGATTTGGCCTCAGTGGTTTCTAAAATTAATCATTTATTTTCAATCTGCTTTCGCTTCTTAGTAAACACGGCAGTGCTCTTGCCTTTCTCACTCTTTACCTTTCTAGATTTTATTCATGCTATTTTTTCCAGTGAAGCGCTGCTGTCAGCTAGTCTTTATTTACTGGCACGAACAGCAGCTTTGCCTTTGCTGGGTGCTCAAACTGTTAAAGCTGTCTCTATGCAAGGGCCAGATCCTGTCCTTACGCAGGCTGCTTTCTTGAGATTTCCCACCAAGCCTAGATACTTGAATCTGAAAATACCCTTGCCTCCAAACAGTGGCTGAAGCTAAAATGTTGTGCAAGATGAAAGCAGCAAATAGCATATTTGACTGTGGGGAAACATAGCAACATCATTTGGGGGTTTTAATTCCAGTTAAGACCCTGCTGTTGTTTCTTGGTGTAATAGGCAGGCTGGTGGCACAGGTGGTGGTCTGGAAGAGGCAGCTCAGGGAGCACCGTGGCATGATGCCTGGCAGCTCTGCAGGGGCCACACTCGCTGGGCATGGCAGGCAAACTGCTGGTCTGGGTTTTTTTAGGAGTGCCTTCGCTAAAGGATGAGCTCATATGGCTAAATGCACGCATCTACAGTGCACAGTTTCTGACTCAGAAACTCACTGCAGGCTCCCTTTAGAGTTTTCTCACTGCTCGCCATATCCTGAATCAGCTGCCTTCATCTGATCAGGTGAATCATTCTGTAAAGCCCGCTGATTGCATGGACCAGATCTTTGCTGACTTTGACAGTGAAGTCTGGACAGCCCAGAGTCCAGAGTGTGGTAGATGCTTGAGGTATCGCCTAAACACTGGCCGCTGGTACCATCTGAGACAGCCTTAGGTACCCAGTGTATACATAACCAGACAGATATGACACAGAACCTGTGGAAGACCCACATAGAATCATAGAATCACAGAATCATAGAATAGTTTGGGTTGGAAGAGATCTTTAAAGGTCATCTAGTCCAACCCCCCCTGCACTGAGCAGGGACATCTTGATGGATTAGCTGATAGAGGCCTGCTGGGTTACTACACAGCATCTCCAAGGGCAATGACATCTATATTTAGGCAACAGAATTAGACCCCAGAAGCCAAGGACAGGAAATCATCCTTGCTAACTAGCACATGCAAATACAACCACTTGCTGTGGTTAATTATTTCATCACAGAACACAACTAGACATGGCTTCAACATAATATACTTGGGCAGTGGGAAGAGCATGGCTTCCTGTGGTCCTGCAGCCTTTTAATGTCACATCTGCTACTCCATTGTTTTTGGGATACAGTCACTGGAATTAGGTGTTGAGCACAGAGGCAGAAGAGAAATAAACCCTACAGCCCTCTAAAAGCTTAAATTCTCACTAGATGCATGATTTTTTTACAAGGAAGCCACTTATAGAGCCAAACCATGAGTTGGTTCTGTGTTTATCAGCTTTCATCCCCTCTTTCTTTTCAATCAGCTTCAGGCTCATGTATCAGTACCTCTGTCAGCCTTTTGCTCTGAATTGCCCTTTCCTCCTCCTCTGGCTATAAAGGAAACCCACTTTCTAAGGCTAAAGATAACCTTTGCCAATTAAAACCGGTTATAAAGGAAGAAAGCCACTAGATGGGTAAGCTAATATATTTTTAATTAATTTCTGTCCACTTTAGTGAACGACTCTAAGTAGAGCACAGTACTGCCTATATGCATAGGGAAAGGTATGAAAACACCAGGAGCTGCATCACTGGCAGTGTTCTTGTCACTGTGTGACTTGTCACTGTGTAACCAAGATACTGGTTATTGCTTGATTCCTCGCATTGTTCTCTCTGATTAACTTCAATATAACAAATTCAGAAACACTGAAAGTAAGTAACTGCATCCACAAAGGCCTCGGGTTCAAACTGTCTTTAGGCTGATTAGATATTCATGAGGTGCCAGACTGGTTTATACTCCTCCAAATCATTTGAATTCAATTTACAGAGTGTGGATGTGTGAGAGAGAAAAGATTAGTCCAATCTTACACCACTTAGTAGCAGAAAAGATCTGAGAGAGCAGAGTGTTGGCAGATAATATGCCTTAGTTTTGAAATACCTATGTGTAAGCTCTCCTCCAAGGAGGTGCCAGGAGGTGAGCAAAAGTGTAGGGAGGGACACAGAAGTCGGAGGGGAATGAGGGATGTCCTTGCAGGAGGCAGTAGTCCCTCTCCAGTGACAGAGAATATGCATCCTATGGAAATTAGTTTAATAAAAACTGGCTTGCTCTTTACCTCCGATGCAAAGTAAGGGGAAATTTCAATAGAAACCACCAATTCTTCACAGGCCTTAAACTTGCAGCCAGAAGCACTGAAATGCAAAGAAAGTTTAGGAGTCTTTTCCTTGGCACAGGAAGTCAATTTTCAAAATTTCATGATCTCAGAAGACATATCAGGGTGTTATTAACAGTCAGCATCAGATACCTTTCCTAGTGCTGATTAACAGTGTGGTCCCCAAGCTATATATATGTAAGATAAAAATTCATAAGATCAGTCTTCATGTACTACAACAGCTAAATCGCTTAACAAGAAATACTCAGGATTGGAAAGCAACTTTCCTCCTAGGAATGGGATGGAAAATGGTAAGTGAGATAACCAATCACGATCACAAACATGACAGCAATCAGGACAGGTCATTGGTTTGATGGACTGCAAGAGTCATACTCAGAACTATGCAAAAAACAGCTTGGATTTACCTTCTTCTGCAGGAAATTCCAGCCCTGGCGACATCCTACCTTTGATTTATATGAAATGCACTGCTTTTCAAACTCTTCTTCTTCAAGAGCTATTTATAGCATGCAATTTAAGGGTACAGAGAGAGAAAGAGAGCAAAAGAAAGAGTGAAGGGAGAAAAGAAAGGTAGGAAATCCATTTGAAAATTAGTCCTTCCCCAGGAATGCTTTGACAGGTTGTCAGCAGAGATCTGATAAAGACATCCAGTTAAAATACTCCACTGTGGTTCCAGGTGAAGGAAGATTGACATTCTGATGGTGTGCACATGGAAAACTCCGCGCAAGAGATGTTTAATCTCTGTGGGAAGCTTTCAGATAGCTCAAATGATTTGAAAGTCATTCTGCCTCTTAGCAAATAATGAACAAAAGGAGTACATAAAAAAGAAGAAAGAAAAACCTACTTGGAAGAATAATCTCTCCCACTAGCATGTTATGCATGGTTAATAATGCATTGTTTCTTACAGTACTCTTTTTCAGATTGCATTCCTAGGTGGCATCCCCACGTCCTGCACTCCAGAGATGGAGCTGCTCACTGCCTGTTGCTGCTGCCAGGATTTCTCTTACCCCATCAACAGCAGTAGAAAGATATCAGGCTTAGGCACATGTCTTCTAATACCTCTCCACTGGGCCTTTTGTGTCATCTGAGGCAGCAGGTTGGTCCCAGGCTGCTGAAGCTATTTGTAAGAAGCTGAGTGGTCTGTGGGTATGCAGTAGCAGCTGCTGTGAGGTCTATTTTAAATGCTAAAATCCATTGAGACTTCATGTTTCTGGGGCTAGTAGCAGTTGTCTTTGGCAATCACTTGACTGTAGTCTGTCACACCCCCAGCCTTCAAAGAATGGAGGTATACAGATCTACCACTCTCATATTAAGCAACAGTACCTTCTACATCAACCAGGTGATGAGAAAAGAAATACAATGACAAAATAATCACAGAATCACAGAATCATTAAGGTTGGAAAAGACCTTCAAGATCATCAAGTCCAACCATCAACCCAGCACCACCATGCCCCCTACACCATGTCCTGAAGTGCCAAGTCCACATGTTTTTTGAACACCTCCAGTGATGGTGACTCCACCACCTCCTTGGGCAGCCTGTTCCGATGCTTGACCACTCTCTCAGTCAAGAAATTTTTCCTAATATCCAATCTAAACCTCCCCTGGCACAACTTGAGGCCATTTCCTCTCATTCTATCACTAGTTAGTAGGGAGAAGAGATCAACACTCACCTTACTACAACTCCCTTTCAGGCAGTTGTAGAGAGTGATTAACCATTGTAGAGAGCGAATAACCATCCTAAAGCCAAAATTTGCTGTAAATAAGGAAAAGCTTTAGGGAAGGAATAAAAGGTTTTAAGCAGTCTTTACACCTGTCCATCTTACCTAAACATTAACCAGCCCTGGGTAAACACTGAAGGAAATTAGACCAGATAATCTTAATAGCTTCCTTAGGCTGTGTATATCTATAAATCTGTCTCCCAGGGCCAAAGCCATTTTCCACCCCATAATGTGTCCAATCATTAAGTCTTCCCATTAGAAAGAATCCAGCACTTCCCATTAAAATCTCCTGATATAGACCCTACATTGTCCTCTGTTTTACTCCTCATTGCTTATTCATGATGATCCCTTGACTTGTTTCTCCCCTGCCTTAACTGTTTACACTTTGCAGATATTTGCAGTGTTACTGCATTCTTCCCTAGCTGGCACTTCAGCTGCATACCATTGCAGGACACCAAATCAACCTTTTCTGCTTTTGTCCCCTTGAAATGCCAGTAGCAAAAGACCCTAACAAAGATAATTTTATCATCTGCCCACGACTGTTGACTTTGTGCCTTGGTTTCTCTAACCTTCATGAATATTTTGAAGGCAGAGCTATTACAGACCAAATTGGATTCCAGTACACCTGTTAACTCAGCACGAATAGGCTGGAACATTATCTTCCAATTGTCCAGCCTGCTTCATTGTAGACTTGGCTACAGCTGCAGTTTTGCCCTGTAAAGCACTTGCTTTCTGGATTGGCAAATGTGTCCTGGCAGTATACAAGGATAATTCCTGTCCCATACTGGCACCCTTTGTGGATCAAGGGACCAACTCTATCATATCTATGTGCTACTCAGGGACGTGTCTATGTGTTATTTCAGGGTATGCTGTGACCTCTGGAACAGCTGGTTCACCTATTAAGTCCTCTGAGAAGAGATTGAAGCACTGAAGCACAACTTTTGGTCAAGCTCAGACTAGCCGATTTTCTTCCTAAAACATATGGAGAACAGATTCAACTAGGTCCTTTTTTTTTTTTCTTTTCTTTTTCAGTGAAAACATAGCAGAAAAAAGTGACAAGGACAAGCTTTCTAAATGGAAGGAGGTGTTAAACTTGGGGGCTAGAGGTTTCTGTGCAAAGTCACTTTGTATACTGCCGTTAGGAAGAAAGAGAAGAACATACCTTTCTGCCAGAACTGCAGGACTCGAATTAAAAAAAAGCTTGTACAAAGCCTTCAGTCCTCAGTATGTCTGCATAGGTTATCTGAAGTTTTTCTATTCCAACTTCTGGTACTTTAAACCAACTGTTTTGAGGAAATGCCAGACTGCCATGGATGATAAAGATCTATCACAATATGAAAGAACCTCCTGTTGCCATGCCAATGGCATTAAGGTATTACAAGCATATCTAAACCGCCACATGTGGCTGTCTCAGATACCCTACAGCATCTCAAGCACTCCTGGACACCTACAGTCACGCACTACAATTGCTGAAGCTGAAGCTTACTGTCAACATCACAAACATACAGCCAGGATTTGTCTTACCTCAGGATACCAGATTATGCACAATAGCATTTAAGTAGCTCACAGGAGGTGCAGAGATTTTCTGTATAAAGAGAGGTACAATGATTGATCATACCGCAACAGCAACAAACTTCAGACTATCGCTCACATTGTTAACGACTGTATAATACACGCTTATGCAGGAT
This sequence comes from Phaethon lepturus, assembly GCF_000687285.1. Classification (NCBI taxonomy): domain Eukaryota; kingdom Metazoa; phylum Chordata; class Aves; order Phaethontiformes; family Phaethontidae; genus Phaethon; species Phaethon lepturus. The sequence continues at coordinate 4,589 of NW_010525033.1, read as the reverse complement.
GCGTAAAAGAAATTCATCAAGCCTCCCTTGACTCTACTGAATGGTTCAGCAACCTTGGGTTGAATTTACAATCTGTCATTGCCTTTCAAAATGCCATACACAAGAGGAGGACAGAGCCTGGGGAACTGAAGTGCCTAGAGAGAAGAAAAACAAACAAAACAGCCAAATTTTATCACATTTCAGCTTTTGTTTTCATTGAATAATAATTTTTAATTCTCCATACTTGACTTGGCCTAACTTAAAGGAAAATGGTTATAATGTGAAATGACTCTCAGGCTACTTTAAACCACTTCATGGGTACAGAAATGCCAAGTGCAAAGTAGACTAAAGCATGCTTTAGTCCACTTTCCTTGATGGGCCCAATAAATTGAATTAAAAGTAGTGCTAGACTGCAGTCACACATAACAGCATGCAGTTTAGCATTCAAATTGTAACTGGATGCATTATCCTCCTTACAATTTTCCCTTATCATTCTTTACCATTGGCCTCATTCCTCTATTCTCTTCTGCTAACCCTACAAAAAAACTGCTTTCACACAGGAAAAAAAGGTGCTAAATCCTGTAGGCAATTTCTAGCTCATGACCAGTGTTTCCTGAGCTCTATTGAAATTGTGTTTAGAAAGAAGTGTTTAGAAAGAAGATATTAGGAAAGGCAGGACCCTTATGAACTAAAACTGAGCCACAAGGACTTGTGGGACCTACTATGGGCCAGATGATATGTCCCTTCTCACTTCCCAGAGAAGATTCTGGAAATTTGTGATATTGACTAAAAATCCTGAGGGCACAGTGACCCTTTGGGGTTTGTAGGAGCTCATGCTGCTCTGTGTCCCTACCCACATACAGGTACTGCCTTCCACCTGCTGCAGATCAGTGTGCACAGGCCAAGGTGGGATGAATTATGCTCTGGCCAAATCTGGTCCCCAATCCGTACCTGTATCCCACAGGCACTCAAAGGTGTTCATCCACTGCTCCCTCTAGCTGTATTTTCCTCTCATAATAACAAAGCACTGCTCACATTTGTAGCAGTAAAGGATACCACAGAGAACAATTCTGCAGATCTAATTTTGAAGCGAGGTGCCTGTTCAATGAGTTAATGTTGTAACGCTGTTTTACGTGATCTACAGATGTCCTTGCCTGTGCTGTCCATCATGGGCACCTGCAAATGGTTGTTATGCAATTCTGTAAAAATTCATGCAAGCCCTAAACTGCCTCTACCTAGCTGTCAAGGTTGCACTTTTTTAGTGCCTCCTAATTGAACTTTTGTGATTTGTATTGATACCTTTGCGGCCTCTGGCATCATCCTGTGCTTTACTTTCAAGGCTTCTGCATTTATTCACAGCAGTCCCTTCTATATTCCCTCCTTTTCTTCAATATCAGTCGTATAAGGTCAGCTTTCATCCAAGACAATATATGACAGGCAACCACGTGATCTAGTCACCTGATAGGCTGCCCATTTCCTTTGGGCCAGGGAGTGTTCATATATAAAAATATGTACACATTTATAGAAATACAGATTTATCTTTCTCTATATAAATATACACAGAAACCACAAATATATGTGAATATTTATACATAGATACACTTTACATGCATATATTTATGTATGTATATATAGCGTGCAAATATACATGTAAGAATATATATAAACTGAGTATATATATCTATATAAGTGTATGTATGTAATGACTAAAATATTCTTTAACAAGAAATAAAGAAATGATTACTTAAACATTAAATGGGAATGGAAAGTAATAACAGCAAGAGGCAGGTTTGGGGGTCTGATTTTACAAGGCTAAGATAAGCCTGGATAAACTGGATAAGTCCCAATGTGTTTGGGATGTGGGAAGTTCATTAGGTCAGGCACCAAAATGGGGAAGCATGAAAACACTGGAACATGCCTGAGGGTTATGGACCTGTCCAGGGATGCCTCCAGGTGCCTTGTGTCACTCCCATCACGTGCAAAAGAAGAGGCCAACCATGAGAGCTGCACCGAGAGGCCCCACATCCAGCTAATCCAACAAGATGACCACGCAGACTTTGGGCTCTGCAAGATGCAACACTGCCAGGAAAATGGAAAACCAGAATAATCTCAACTTCAGAGAAACACATACATGGGAACAATAAGGAAAAGACCCTAACGAATTCCCCAAAAGACCACAAGAACCAGCCAACAGGCTTGTGAATCAGAAACTATATTTTGCACTATGTTTCTTCTTATTAATATGAACTTATCAAAAATGTCCACCTCATTCTTGCATAGCTCCCTTTTCCTTTAAACACCCTGACTTTCTCATAACTGGGATTTGTGGAACTGAACTTCGTATTAACTATTTGTCATTGATCACTCCGCTATTAATCTCAGGATAGGGTCAGCTGCCACACCCAGCTATGAAAGCTGCACAGAGAATTTGGATCAAGGTCTCTATCTGATGTCAGCTGAAATCTCTAATATAACAAATAAAGTTCTGATTAGCCTACAAGGTAGGCCTTGGTAAGTATGCAGCCACGAAGTCAGTGAAAGACTATTGCAACAACTTGCAGAAAGGGTATTCAGAATATTAGTGAATGCAGTACTTTCTTTCCATTACTGGGATTTCTTTTTGTCCGTCCTACCAACAGCATCTCTTCCCTTTCCTCTCAAGCTTTTTTTGGTTTGTCTTGGATAAATAGGGATAATATAAAGTCAATAAAGGAGGATGAGAAAGTAGCAAGGCACATCATAAAGCTCACCAGAATCCAATAAAATATAAGGAATATGAAGATTGGGTCAGATTAGAACTTATAGACAAAATCATTATGTAGAAGGAAGTAAACTATCATATTCCATTGCAATCCCAGGCCAGGAAGGAGGAAAATTTACTGTAATATACTGCTGAAATACGAGGGGCAATACCAGGAGCTTGGGAGATTTGTGAGATGAAAAATTATGAATCTTAAGAAGCAGCCATCATCTTTTTGCCAGCACGTACCAATGCGCCTATAATGTATTAGAAAATAGAAACCCAGGAATCTTCCAGGGCTGTGATAAAGTGTAGAAAAAATATTTATACCAATATGATCGTGAATGCACAGGTACAAAACACCAGAAGAAAAAGTAAGGTTGCAAAATGGCATATGTGGCTGACACCTACAGTAGCAGGTCATCGAGATCCTAGCACACAACTTCCTGCAATCTCTCGTGACAAGCCAGCTCTGAAACAGAGACAGTGACTAAATCCTGATGACTCACAGAGGTGGAACAGGATAAAGACGTAAATCACTGTCAGCTCCTGAAAGGTACGTACAATGAGACACATACAAAACCATCAGCACATGCCTAAGGAGAAGCCAGGAAGTGTGGAAAGGGGATCAAAAACTGGTTTCCTTGTTCTCCATGTCATTGCAAGAAATCCTGGACAGACTCCCTGGATACAGCTGTCTTAGGGCCTGAGTGTTGGGTAGGCTGTTTAAAAGCATCTCAGTGTTTTTGAGTGTGACAGAATAAAATTAGTTGTGTTTTAAATTAATTTCATCTTTCTTCCTGTGAGGTATCGCATTAAGTAATTGTTTAATCAGAAATCAGTGTTGCAGTATCATTTCCTACAAGACAATCCAGTGGTCATTATGTTTTTAGGAGTTTCTGAAGGATATGCATACTGCAGTAAGAAATTCAACATTCATTCATATAACTCAGAATATGAAACACTGGCAAATGTACATGTCTGTGTCCACCTTGCCATGCACAGTCCCATCAGGGCTGCACCCGAACACGAGGCCATTCCTGCACCCTGCAGACATGGCAGCTGCCCAGCAGCAGTGCTCCACTCATAGTGGTTGTGTTTCCATAGCCAGGACTGGCTGTTTGTGTGGGCTTGCTCTGCTTTCAGTGTCCCTGCTGTAAAGATAGTGAGAAATTCCTCCCAGAAATGTCTTCCACCAGGTTGGTTCTCTTCTGCCCTTCTAGTGTGTTCAGAAGACACAAACAGGGCACAAGGGAAAGGCACAGGCAAGCCCAGCCACTGGTGCTCTCATCAAGCTTTGCCTCTAACAAGATAGGCTGGTGGGAGGAGAGGAGGACATGGACAACCATGCAGGCATGCTCCAGGCCCCAGGAACTTGCTGAGCAAGAAGTGGCATTGTGGTGGTAATGAGCTCCAGTGGGGACTTGTTCTTCCCAGAACTTGCCCAGATGTTTTCCTTTAGGCTGCAGTCAACTTCTTGCCTCCATGCTCTCATCAAGCAAGGAGAGCCCTCATTTCCCTCCTTGCCTGGCAGCACAAGAGGATCACAGGAGCAGCGCGACATGGCATGGGGAACTGTGGTGGGTTAGCCTTGCCCAGCTGCTCTCAACCCATCCAGATGCTCTCTCACTCCCCCTCCTCAACAGGAGAGGGGGAGAACATAGGATGAGAAAGCTCGTGGGTCAACATAAAGATGGGGAGATCATTTACCAAGTACGTCATGGGAAAACCAACTTGACTTGGGGAAAAATAATTTAATTTATTGCCAAATAAAATTCATTTGAATAATAAGAAACAAAGACAAAATTAAAACACCACCACTCCCTTTTCCCATTCCCAGCTTCACACCTTCACGCCCGACCCCTCTCCC
>NW_010525032.1:0-2062 GCF_000687285.1 Phaethon lepturus | reverse complement strand
CCCAAACTGTTCTATGATTCTATGATTTTAGTGTCTTGATATCCTGACTGCCATGCTGCCTTCTGTTACCACCCAGGTATTTGCAAAATGCTGGTTAAAAAAGTGTAGTAACTTATATATAGGTAGGCCCCAGATACAAGAATCACTTGATCATCTGTGGCCTGTGGTATGATGAATGTAATTATAAAAGCCCCTTAAAATTTCTGAATCTCTTAAGAGAGAAATCTAAATAATGGATGGAGCACCTTATTTTTTCCCAGACTTGCTAATGATAGAAACATCTCTTAGTGAGCAAAAGATTTATCATAAGTGCAGAAGTTTCTTCATTTTGGGCTATTTGCTATGCTAAAACCCTTGGTTTAAATCTAGTCTACTGTAGATACAGTAATTTTACATCTGAAATTTTTCTACATACTTAGGAAGGGTGTGTAAGGTGTAAAAGGAATAATGCATTCCACTGGCCAAATCCACATATAGCTGAATGAATCCACATATATGAATCCCATTCATATAGCTTAACTAACTCAGTCAATTTACACTAAATGACAAACCAGCCTGAGAAGTACACAGAAATATTGAAGAACTTCTATCTGTAATACTGTTCTATCCAGTTAGAGTGGAAATAAATGGTTATAGAAATAAAAACAGCAGAGAGGGAGAATCATCCACACTCTTTTTCCAAATACATATCCTTTTTATCAATAGTTATATACAATGGTTTTATTTTGCTAAAATAATGTATTTATTTTACAGAAAGGAAGCATACTTGTACTATTCTTGGCAAAATAATCAGGGGAAAAAAGAAAACAATGTCATTAAAAAATGCATACAAGCAAATATCAGTGACTATACTGACAAAATATTCCCAATATTTGAATTTTGACCTGTAAAAGAAACTCAGTATTTGTACAGACTTGGAAGGACAGCAAAAGAGCCTCTAAGAAATGTGTGCAGAAGAATTGCTGTAGATTCACTTTTTTTAACTGCAGTTATCCATCAGAGCATGTTTACTAACCAAAGCATGTTCTCCCTTTTCATACGTTTATCAAATGTTACTTTTACAATGAAATAATATTTTTCTCTAAATATTATAAGATTTTATTATTATGCTTACATGTTCATTCCAGGCATCCCTGGGCCACCTAAAGCATTCAGCAGGGGTCTCATTGCACCTCCATAGTTCTGCAATGATAACCAAGGGTCAGACTACCACAAAAAAACCCAAAACACAACCAAAGAGGAGGGGGAAAGAAAGGACAGCTGGTTAATGAAATCCCTATATAACTGCTGACTAGATAGGCCAATGTAATTCATTCTCTGAGGAGTTTTCATTCTTGACTTAAAAAAATAATACTGTTATCCCCAAGGAAAAAGAATTACATGTACTACTCAAACAATATAAACACACTAAGAATACTTAAACCGTCCATTGTTTCAGGAGGAATTATTCAGACATACAGAAATCAAGTAAATGGCCAGTGAGGGGCAAGTTTTATAATTTCCTGAATATTTATACCAAGGGAACTCAATCACAATAAGAAACCTGGACTGTTCTGAGATTTCTACATTATAAAATTTAAATGAAATTATTTTTAATGAGATTTTGCTAATGAATAGTGTATCAATAAATGCTTGGATGAAATTATACCACATGATATCACTTTTATAACATATAAAAAAACCATTACATCTATCTTCTAATTAGTCTATTGTAATAAATCTAAGGTAACTAATAGGAAAATTATTTAATATGATAATGAATATAAAAATGCTAATAAGCATATTGCCCAAGGCCTATAAAATCAGAGTTTGTGCTTCGATAATATTAGGGCAAAAACCTAGCAACTGTACTATTTATATGAAAAAATAAATTATATCTCTTTTTATTTAAATTAAGGCAGAGCAACCTATCACACCTCACAAGAATAATTCACCCTTTAATCTCTGTTAATCCGGCTACATTTTTCTGATTTTCCAAAGAAATGGATAGCAGCTTATTCTCTAAAATGAACATCTGCGCACTTTGAAGGAGGGGAATCACAGAATCATTAAGGTTGGAAAA
>NW_010525031.1:646-1011 GCF_000687285.1 Phaethon lepturus | reverse complement strand
GCTGGAGCCTGGTGGCACGCGGGATCGACGGGGCTCATATAGGATGCCTGGAGTCCCCCGTCACCCCGGTAATCGCAAGGGATCTATAGGGCTCACGTAGGAGCTCGAGAGGCCCCCAGTGGCCCCTGTACTCAATGCGGGATCCCAGCGGATCCCAGGGTTACGTGGGAGCCACAGGGCTCACAAAGGAGCGCTGGAGTCCCACAGTGCTTCCTATACTGACACGGGAGCCACTGGATCCCGCGGTGGCCCCTATGCTCATATGGGATCCACGGGGCTCACCTGGGATCCACTGGGTCCCCCAGCAGCACACGGGGGCCCCGAGGCTTGCACAGGATTCCACCAGTACCACAGTGGCCCCACTG
>NW_010525031.1:0-605 GCF_000687285.1 Phaethon lepturus | reverse complement strand
CCCCTGCGCCCACCTGGGATCCACGGCGATCCCTGCAGTTGCGCATTGTCCCTACGCTCACAGGGATCTTACAGATCCCCAGGATCCGCTGGGCTCACGCGGGATCCACTGGGTCCCAGTGTCACGTGGGATTGTCAGGGCTCACATAGCCTCCCTCGAGTGCTGCAGCGGCGCCTGTGCTCACGCGGGATCCACAGGACCCACAGAGGATCCAGGCGATCCCCCAGTGCCCCCTGCGCGGCTCACCCCAGATCTATAGGGCTGGCGTGGGATCCCTAGTGTCCCACCCTGCACTCATACGGGATCCCTGGAATCCCACACTGTCCCTGTACTCCCACGGGATCCTAGGTGAAGCCTATAGATCCAAAGAGCCCCCTACTGACGAGGGATCCACCGGATCTCTCCGTCTCCCCTGCGCTCACATCGGGGATCCCCAGAGACCCGCAGCCCTCCCCGGGCTCGCAGGCGAGCCCCGTAGGGCCCACGTGGGATCCTGTAGGACCCACGTGGGATCCCGTAGGGCCCACAGGGGATCCCCGGGATCCCACAGGGGATCCCCCAACGCCCCCCAGATCCCACTCACCCGAGGGCAGGGGGCCGTTCTT
>NW_010525030.1:332-883 GCF_000687285.1 Phaethon lepturus | reverse complement strand
GTCCTGACCCACAGCCATGGCAGGGGGACACCCGGGAGCCCCTGCCCCATCATTCAGGGGAGATCCCTGATGCTCTGCCACCTCCCCCCCATAAGGAGACCTCAGAGACATCTGTCCCCACAGTACAGTCTGCAGGAACAGCCCCATGGCCATGTAGGGACACCCCAACCCTTAGCCCTGCAGGGACCCCAAATCCACAGCCTGCAGGAGACTCTCTGAAGACCAGCCCACAGCCCTAGGAAGATCCCAGTCCCATAGCCCAGGACATCCACCCCATAGCTCCCAGAAGACCCTCTGAAGAACAGCCCATAGCCCTGGGAAGACCCTCAGGACCCCCAACTCCATAGCCCAGGAGGACACCCATGCAGCTCCCAGCCCACAGCCCCAGAGAGGAGACACCCCGTTAAGGCGCAGGCAGCCCCCTCGTGCCTTACCCACAGCCTGGGGGGCAAGGATCTGGGTGAAGCCGGCTGAGAAGGTGATGAGCACAGTGGGGTAGGTGACCCAGGCCAGGTACTGCAGCAGCACATTGGTGTCCAGGCCCCCGTACA
>NW_010525030.1:0-280 GCF_000687285.1 Phaethon lepturus | reverse complement strand
GGCACGACACGGCCCTGTGGGATGGTCTCCCCGTGCCCCCCCCGGGTAGCCCACTGGTGTCCACTCACCTTGGAGGCAGGTGGCGATGGCGAAGTCCATGGCCCAGCTGACCAGCGCCATGACCAGCCCCAGCAGGATGAGGAAGACCCAGTCCTCGCCCACCTTGGAGATGAGGAACCGCTGGCACTGCAAGGCGCAGACTGCGGGCACAAGGGCAGGCTCAGGGCCGGATGCCCCGGGGATGGGCACACCGGCGCGGTGGGGCCAGGCTGGCAGGGAC
>NW_010525029.1:0-13430 GCF_000687285.1 Phaethon lepturus | reverse complement strand
CCGGAGGGTGCTTGTGCTGCTCGGCGGGCTGCCGGGAGGAAGGAGCGTGTGTGCGAAGGGCTGGGCACGTGCTTGGGCGAAATGTGATGGCAGCAGTTCTGGTGCTCCTCGGCTCAGCTCGCTCCTGCATCCATTTACTTTTCCTTGGGAATTTCCTCGGCGCTGTTTTTGCAACGGGGTTGCGAAAGTTCACGACCCAGTGAAGGATCTCTCCACGACCTTTGTGTCCCTGGATGGGTGGCTGCCTGGAGAAGTTGTGTTTGTTTTTTTTTTTTTTTTCCCTTGAACGCCATGCTGAGCGTATTGCAAATTCCGGAGCTATTGTTTTCTCCTTGTCTGTCCCCGCCGCTGTCCCAATTTCGCTTTCCTCCTTGGTGGAAGTGATACGGAAACAGGAGCACCCGCACCACGAGGTGGTCCTTGGGGCCCTTCCGGAAGCTGCAGCCCAGGACGATGGATTTTGAGGGCTGTGTGGATCTGCACTCCTCCTTGCAGCCTCTGCTGGGGTGCTTGGTGATGGTGGTCTGGACTGTCTGTGGTTTTAAGGTGGGGCACTGGCCTTAAACAACTGTTTCATAGGTGCCATAATAAATTAATAACTGAAATTTTGTAAGAGCATATTTACTGCCTCGTGCCTTTGACCGTGGTTGTGATTTTGGCCAGAGTTTGCTGTGCCTTGCAGGGGTGGTCAGGAAGATGATGCTTTATGCATCTTTAGCTTTTTTTGTCTCCCTGCCCGATCGTTGCTCTGGGGAAGTGCAACGGGCTGAGTCTGTTTTGCGTCATCCCGTCCTCTGAGTTGGCCTAAAGGGGTGTAAATCATCAGTGAATTTGTGCTGTAGTCCAGAAATCAAATACTTGCTGCATCAGAAAAAGAGGAGCTGTGGGGTAGCAGAAGGTGTGCAGATAGTGGAGAGAGAAGGCAAGAGAGATGGACGGTCGCTATTTGTTTTTTTTTTGAACTACCTTTGAAAAGCCCCCGGCAGCAAGCTCCGCGCTGGGTAGACACGTGGGACGGGTTTATTCCCCAGCGTACGCGTGCTGTAGGGTGCTTTATTCCCTCACCTGTCCGCGGCGGGTTTCGGAGGTGGGCAGCCGCTTCCACCGCGGGTTATACGGAGTGAATCCAGGAGGAAGCTGTGAAAAGGTTAAGAAGTGGGAAGAGGACGGGAGGAGGCAGTTGAGATGTCATCTGCGACCTTGGAGGTTTCTGAGCAGAGAATAAACACCAAGACTGGCAGATCAGCCAGCATCTGCAGTGCTTTGCATGGACAGTAAAGATCTGGTAGGAACGTCTGGGAGATGCTTCCATCTGCTGATGCGGAGAGCTAACAGTCGTCTTAAAAATGAAAACCAGTAGGTAGTTGTTCCATACAGAAATGAGTACCCGAGGGCCCTAAGGGCACCAGTGTCAGCAGCCTGAAGCCTCCCCGTGTTGGCTTTGGTCTTGTGCAGGTGGAAATACAGCTCTGATCTTCCCTGGCACTGAGGGTGGAAATGAGGAAGTGCAGTTGGAAGTTAGTGAGGGAGGGGACTTGAGGAGGGGTCCAACGTGCTGCTGTGCTTTTAGGCACAAACTTAAAAAAATAAAACTTTAAAATTGCTGTTCCATCACAGCTTGTCCGTTCTGTGGAAATCATTTAGGCGTCCCATTAATTGCAGCCGCGCTTGTGCTGCTGCATCCCAACAATATCTTCTGTTCACTTCTTTGGCTTCACGCTTCTCCGCAGCAGCCTCGTTGATCCCCCCCCCGACACGATACAATCGCTCCTTGTTAGCCTATCTTGCTCTTTCCCCTTTCAAGGAAGGGAAGGAGCAAGGGAACCAGATCTGATAATTCCAGTGAGTAGAACTGTTCCCCTGAGCCCTTTATAAAGAAATAAAAAGGCTCTCCTTCTCTCTGCTTCTCTTTGAGTACAAGCACTTTACCCTCTTGGATTCCCCGCAGGCTCCTCATACTGCTAAAATTGAAACATCGAGATGTCTGAGGCAGCAGGAACTACCATCAGTGTTTTGACACCTGGAGGTACAATTTCTATTAGCTTTTATATAAAAACAACACCAGTTTTGCCAACAGAGTTCTCATTAAATAATGCATGAAGACCCCGCTCCTGACAGTAGGCATTTTTTCTTTCACTTTCCTGGACTCTTGGATAATGGCTTAATTTTTGGGACCGTTGGGGGGGAAAAAGATACACACTCGCACACGGAAATACACATGCGGGGACACACGTGCTTAACTCCAGGGCGGAGAGTCAATTATCCCATTTGCTAATTAATGTAGAGAGATGGGGGAAAGTAATTTAAGGTTGGTCTGTTGAGAAGGCGTGGATCAGTGTTTTATTTTCTGGAAGCAGTAGAAGGCAGTCTTCCTGGGACCTTTGGTGGTAAATACGACTGCTTATATGTGATATAAGAGAGACCCTAGAAGGGTCTGAGTGCCCTCAGTCAGAGGTGAGCGCGGGATCATCGGGAAGAAAAAAATGGGTACCTTGCATTTTTGCATAGATGGTGCTCGGCGTCAAGCATATGCTCTGTGCTCGCTTTTGGGGGAAATGAAGTGAAACAGAAGGGCACAGCATGTGGATGTGACTGCTAATACTGAGAATCAAAGTACAGTTTTGACATTTCTAACCTAATAAGTGGTGCTGCCTGTGAGAGCCTGCTTATTTTCCTTTTCACCATGAGATGCTTTGACAGAGGAGTAAAGTCCCATTTTGACATTTCTGTCATTTTAACTAAAGAGAGAGATTACAGTAAATTGGATTAAGTGAAAATCTTCTTCAGATGTTTGTGGTTTGGGCTGATTTATGGATAGATGTCATTTGAACGTCATTCTGCATTTTTTAAGCATCTGCTTGATGGTTGCTCTAATGCTGTTGCTGCAAGTAGTCCACGCAGAGGAGAGAAGGCTGAGCAAGAAGCAGCTACACCCGTGACAGATCTAATGCTGGCGTGTGGCATGGGGACAACAAAACATGGTCCTTCTCATGTTCTAGCCACAGAGTGCCAGATTCTGTAGTGGGTGCTTGGTTCTCATTTCAGTTCCTGTGATTAAACTTATCTTCTGCTTAGAGTCATTTAAATAGGCTTTTCTAAGTCTTTTTCCCATCCTCGAGAGAGATGGTTCAGCGCGCGCATTCCTTATCGTGCGCTTGGCAAATCTTGGGTCGCCCGTTCCCCTGTGACCAGCGAGGACGTTCTTGGTTTCGCTCGTGCGAAGTCTCGGTCTTGGCCTCCTTTTTGCAGGGCCCTTCGCCCCCGGTGAATTCGTGTGTGTGTGACTTTTCCAGGAACCGACATATTCTCATAAGCATGTGCTGGCTCGCTAACGTAGCAACGGGATGTGAAAATATGTTGTCCGTGTACTGATATTTCCGAAAGATACTGTTGAAAGCCCTTGTATTAAATTAACAGTGTGAAACTTCTTAAATATATATGTCCTTCATGGCTTCCTCTATCTAAGCTATTTAGAAGCTGCCGGTGCCATTTGGAAAGCTGCATAATCTCTTGTGGGTGGTGATGTAATCAGCAGTGTAATCAAATCTGCCGATGATGTCATTGATGGAGTAGTCCACTGTTGCCTGGTGCAGTGATTAGTGGGATGAGACTGAAGTCTTTGTGCAGATGATGATGGGAAACTGGGAAGTCCGCATCCTTAAATTGTGTTATTTACATATATAGGTTTTTATTTCCAGCACAATTTTGGAAAAGACTTCTGATCCAGCCTCAAAACCGCTAGACTTGGGGCTAGGCGTAGAGGCTTACGGGTTTCAGTTGTGGTCTCTGAAAGTTTATTTGCAAGTTTAATGTTGGTTTAAAGTTTTGTACCTATGCCGGGAGGTGTAGGATAGCTTTCTGCCAGCTTAGCCCCTGGAGCTGCCTCTGCTCTGCGCCAAGCAAAGGCAGCGCTGGCCAAGGGGGGCTGGGAGCGAGGAGGTAAAAATTGCTCTTACCCCTCTGAAGGGGTTGGATGTCTTATACTGTGTCTGTATCGAGTTTTGCAGTCCTGGGGCAGGAAGGCCCTGCCCAGATGTTAAGTTACAGGGACAGAGAAGTACCGTTGGAAGAGGACCGCGTCACATCCCGGCTTCTCGGCGGGTGATGCTTCACAGCTTCCCTCTGAACCGAGCCCCACTGGCTTGATTTGTGGCGTCTCGGCGCTGCCCGGGGCTTCCCGTGCTGTTGTTGACACTAGGGTTGCGGTGTTTTGTTTGCTGCATCTGTGACCCCCTCAGGGGCTTTTGTCGCCTTTGCAGTTAAAAGATCTTGCATTTTGCCGTGCAAGTGTTTCGTGCATTGCTAGTGACTCGAAGTGCAATTCTTAAAACGTTTTCTGTATTATTTTCCGTGATACGATTATTCGTGGAAGATCACACTACCGAGGGGAGATAAATTTGTAATCCCGCTTAGTGGCTGATCTTATCCTAGCTGAGTAGCTCTCGTTGCATAAGGGACAGTGACCTGAAATCATCTTTTTAAACCAACGCATGGGATGCCTTTCCCTTCTCCCCTTTGCACACACGGGTGTGATACAGACTTTTAAAACGCTTTAAAGTTCACTGGTTTTACTTTGAAATCTGAATAGCCCCTGCGAACTAACCTTTAGGTTGGTGTGCCGAAGAGAATGGGGGTGCCGCAGGAGGTGGGTTATTTTAACGCGTCAGCCTGCGTGTTAGACACGCTTCCCTGCATCTTTCGCAGCCTGCCTTGCTTCTCGGGTGTGCTAAGAAGTATTTACAAAGGCTGCCTGGCACGAATGACAAGGAGGAGCAAGCGAAAAGCTTGATCACAACGCGTCCCAGGGAGGCTTGTGGGAGAGGCTGGGCTGGGAGCCTCGAGGGGTGGCTCTGGCACTGGGGAAGGGCTCTGCTCCGTCCCTCAGCATCACCATCCCACCCTCACCATCACCTGGATGCCGGCAGCGGGGGCAGGTGGGGCAGCAGGAGGGGAAGAGATGCTGTTGTGAGCAGTAAAGAATTAAAAACATCTGCTCCAGCTGTGTGCCTCTGTGCTTATTGTTTATAACTTCTCTCAGTAAAGCAAATGAGGAACTGGCGGTGCGTTTCTTGGCAGGGACCTTGTCTTGTTGGAGTTGGAGAGATGTCCCTTTCTGCTCAGCTGGCCCTTTTCCTCCTGTTCCTCCCAGACACGCGGCAGCCCCAGGCTGAGCTCAGGTGAGACATCTGGTCTGTCCTTGCTGGGGAGGGTGGTGGGAGCACACTTGGTTGCTCACCGCCGCCCCATCCCTTAAGAAGTGCTACAGGAATATCTCGGTGTTCAGAGCTCCATCTGAAGCTGTGAGGCTCGTTCTGGCACCCCGCCTGTCTGCGTTCGGAGCCCCCCTTGGAGGAGGGAGCACAGGCTGCTCGGATGCGCAACCCAAGAGCAAGGGTGGGAATCGCTGCTCCCAAGTATCGGCTCCGCTTCGGGTCAGTGGAGCGAACTCTGTGCGTCCCATGGCGGGTCAGACCTGGGCGTGCAGTTCCTCGAGTCCGGACTGCTCTGGGCCGGGGGTGACTGGTGCTGGGTACGGCCTCAGGCTGCTCAGGAGCTTCCCACAGTCTGAGCAAGCGTCCCCTCTGCAAGCAGAGGGATGTCCCCTCTCCGAACGCTCGCCTGCGGTGGGATGGTCGCCGCCCCTGGAAGTCGCTGCTGGCGCGCGGGTTGGCAGCCCGCGGGGCGAGGGAGCGAGGGAGGGCTGTAGGCAGCGCTCTGGAAGCGATGCTTCCTTCGCTCGCCGAAGATGCGTCGTGGCTGGCAGCGGGGAGGGAAGGAGAGGGGTTTTTCTCTCTGGTGTGGGTGAATCAGTGCTGTCTGTGATGGATTCTCACTGCGACAGGCTCTAAATGGGAACTCTCGGGGGAAATTAGCCTGCAGCTTTTGACTGTATTAAATATTCTCCAGTGCCATCCCGAAGGACCATTTTTGAGTGCTCTGCAATGTTTCATCTGTATTTTTAACATCACCTACGTGAAGTGTGACCATGTATAGCCCATATTTACATTAAAGTCTACGTACAAATAGTTAAGAAATGGTAGATAGTGCATTCTGTTCTTCAGGTCTGTAACATGATGGTGTCTTATAGGTAGGTATGAGAACTCAGCTGGAGCTATTGCACATTGTTATAAACTTAGAATGATTGATTTAGCCATTTATTAAAACACCCGATTAAGCCTTGGTAAACTATTTTTAACTTTTAAAATGTGACCTGATGTGTTGTAGCAAATAAAATACACTGTGGACCTGCAATGCCTATTAGATTGACAAAACTTATATTTTAGGTTTTACATATGTTGAAGTTTTAAGTACCTTGTTACAGGTTATTCTAGGTGTGTTTTTAAGGCACAGAAGTACAATCTGCTCCCTTAAAACTAGCCGTGGGGCTGATCCGGAGGTGGTGTTTACCTTGCGGGTCTCCCGTCTGCTGGGACGGACCCTGTTTGCTTTGGCATTACTGGTCTGTGTAGTCTGTCGTCAGCTGGTACCGGCACCGAGCACCCTGGTGAAATGATCTCTCCCTGCTCCCCACGAGGAACGAGTCCATCTTGGGCTTGACTGAGAGCAGAGCCCAGATCTGGGAACCAGCAAGCCATGCTCTTGCTTCTGCGCGGTGCCTGCGGGCGCCGTCCTTGGCAGCAGTGTTGACCGAGCTTTTGCTGATGCGGAGCAGAGCCCGGGTAGCGCCGGTGGCATTGACGCAGATCCCAGCTGGCTTCGCTTCCCGCTAGAGCAGGTGGGGTCCGGCACTCCCCTCTACGGCCCTGCCTGCCCTATGCTGAGCAAGCTACAAAGTGCAAAGGGAGGAGAGTGGTTTGGTTAGGGGCACGTGATGCCGAATTTGAATTTAGGTAGAGGCTGGGGCGGAGGTGGGGAGGGGGGGAAGGCTGCCCTGAAGGAGAAGAGTTGCAGGCTAAGCTCTGCATCCTGCTTTGTGCCTAGAAGAGTGTTGTCTTCCTGTGTTTTTTATAGAACCATGGAATGGTTTGGGTTGGAAGGGACCTTAAATATCATTTAGTTCCAACCCCTCTGCCGTGGGCAGGAATACCTTCTGCTAGATCGGGTTGCTGAAAGCCCCATACAACCTGGCTTTACCCTTATTGAACCAAGTACCGAAATCTAAAGGTAAATTCTGCATAAAAAATTATAGGGGGCTGCTTTTTTTTTTAAACCTGCCTTCTTGTCCTTGTATAGAAGCATTTTTTCCATGAACTGCTCAACTTTCCATTTGCTCGAGCCGTACAGAGCTGGCTGCTGGGATGAGCGGTGTAATGGGATATCTGAATTGCCGCAGGAAACCTGCTCCAGTTTAAGCAGACCTGACTTAAAAGCAAATTCAGTCAAACCAGCACAAACTCCTGCATGGAGAAATTAAAACTGCATTATGTCTGATACCACTTTTGCTCAGGTCAGTAACTACTGAGGGATGCTCAAGTGGATGAGTAGAACTTCTCAAGCGCAGGTTGAGTGACGTATGTCCCTGATGCTCTGCCTTTCTCACTGGGCTGTGGGAAGTGGGTGAAGTTTGGCAAAGAAGGGCTGTTGGTTTAATGTGCTACCTTTATCTGTCCCTGCTCCTGCCTGGCAAGTGACTTTCTGCTGCACGTGGTTAAAGGGTCTGCCTTGGCGAATGGCGCGTGTTCGAAGGGGGGACGGTGCGCTTTTCCTTGGGAGTCTGAGCTTGTAAGACGTGGTCATGTCGTGGCAAGGCTGACGATGTAAATGAGCACGAGGGGATTCACGGGATGTGGGAATGGTCTTGCCCTGTTGGTGGCTGATGTAAAAACAAAACTCCAAAGCCTTTTTCGGCCTCAGGCTGGGGGAGCGGGGAGGTGATTTAGGGGAAGGCTGCAATTTGTATTTCTCTTTCCATGTTGTCAAACAATTTAGCATTTCTTTGCTTATGTCTAGCATCTGTCTGCAATATTTGTCTGTTTGCTTCTGGAGGTTTCCTGCTAATCGGTAACTGGCCATGCCGGGGGGGCATGGGGAGAAGGGCTCGGCTCCGGTGGCCTGTGCCCCGTGGTTTCGTTCCCAGCCAGCTGTTCTGCAGCTGTTCTCACTGTGAAACCGCAGGGATTTAAACTGGGGGGTGGTCCCGGAGCTCACCCCTGTGCTGGGCGGGAGGTGGTGGGAGGCAAAGGTACCCCGCTGTCCTGCCCGTGCCCTGCCTGCCGCCCTGCCTGCAGCCCCCTCCGAGGGGATGTGTGTGAGTGCTGTGTTCGAGTGCCGGGAGCTTCTCTGGGACACTGAAGAAAGTGAAAGTTTATTTATTTTTCTGACTGCTTAAATATTTTTTTTTTCTTCGCCTGGAAAGTTTATAACTTTAACCCAGGGCTCGGAAATAAACTATGGTGGATGCTGATGAATTGCAAGGGGGGAAGCATCGAATTCCCCTTTGGGTAAGAGTTTACCATTCAAGCCTTGACCTTGTTAAAACATGTTAACTCAATAAAAGCCTGAGTATTTAGAGACAAGTGACTTCTTCCTGCCTTGAGGGGCATAATTAAGCCATTCCACACCCCTTGAACCAGTGCTGTGGGAGGAGGACTAAGGAGCTCCCTATCCTGCCTGCCCAACTGGGTCAGCAACTCTCCACTGGAGTCATCTCCGTCCCGCAAGGCAGCACCCATGAGCTGCTGGGAGAGTCTGGCAGTGATTGAGTCGGAAACCCGCTATTTCCCAACTGCTGGGAGGATGACATTGCTCCTTTTGCAGGGCAGGCAGTTCTTGCATCGGTTGAAATTGTGGTCAAGTGTTCTGTGTTAAAGCAGGCTGAATTTCCTGGGTAAAGCATGCAACAGAGCTTCGCAGGGGGGAAAGTGGGGACGGTTATGTTCATCCATAAAAATTCCTGTACAACTTAAAAATGGGAGTGTTACCCATTTTCTTAGGGTTTCCTTGTTTAAACATTCCTTTTAAGTTCATAAAGTACATTGTATTTTGTATTAATGCCCACAGAATGGGTATTAATACAAATGGACACTTCAATGTGTCCAAAAGCACCTTGACCCCTTAATTTACTATAAGATTTTCAAGGGAAGTAGAGAAACTTGCAGTGTTTCCAGTTCGAAGTGGCGTGTTTGTGCCTACTGATCTGTAATCGGTGCCTACTGGTGTCAGTCCTGGATTGCAGCTCAAAAGTGGAACGAGTAAGGAATCCCCCATGCCAACCAAACCCCAGGAACACGCACACGCTAACCAGCAGCAGAGAGGAATAATCCCTGCTGCGACTGCTTTACACCTGGAGCGCTGTTATTGCCTCTTGGCTATTTAAAAAGCACCGGGCTTCATTTTTTGTCTTGTTTTTCCTGAACTCTTCAATTCTGTGCTGTCTTCTCCCCGAGAGAAGTGTGTTTTCCGGTACCTCTCCCGCAGAAAGTTTCTCTGCGAGGGCAGGGGCTGTGCTTGGCAGAAGGCTCTTGCTCCGTCCAAGAGCAGGGTCTGCAGAGCCGCGGCATCCGAGCGGAGTCGTGTTTGTACAACTGTTTGGGGGACCTTACCTGCTGCACGGGACCACTGCTGACAACCCGCGCCCGGTGGCAGAGGTGGGGTGGGGTGCAAAGAGCAGCGGAAGGTGCCTCGGTCGGAGTCGCGTTCCCTGGCGGGGTTCGTAGGGCTCCGGCGGGGCGGTGGGAAGGGCCGTGCCTGCGCCTCAGCACCGCGTGCTCACCGGGCACCGCAGCTATTGCCAGTGAAGTCCACCACCACCAGCTGCTCCCCTTAGAATACCGGGGCTCCGAACTGCGGTTGTTGCATGAGCAGCTCAGCTGCCCAAGCAGAGGTGATGGAGATTTGGGGATGGTAATCCCTGTAGTTATCCCTGTGTAAGCTGTCCTGCATCAACTTGATATTAAAGCAAAACTCATTCCTTTAGCAGGGACAACTTCAAGATGCTGTGTCATTTCTTGCTGTGGGTAACAAGAGTTCATCTTAATTTAAATCTGAGGCCTTCATCAAGGGCATTATAAGATCAACGCATGAAGGTGCTGGGAAGCATCCTTAAGTACCCTCCAGATGGACTCTAGAAAGATTATTATGCTGTTATTTGTTTCATAGCTCCACAAAAGCAATATTTGACCTTGGAACTATGACTCTGCTGTTCCATCTGCTATCATCCCCAGTGCTTCTGTCCAGACCAATTTTGTCCAAATTAAATGACTCTGTGTTAGAGCTTCTGTTTGCCCATGAGAGGTGCTTCCCAGCTGATGAGGGTTGCTTTGCATCAGACGTTTCCCTCGTGGTTTTTCTTTGTTTCTGCCATGTGGCTGAAGGGTTGGAGGGTGAGGACCCATCTGAAACCTCAGCCCCAGGGCTGGTAGGTGCAGGGTGGCGGGAGGTACCTGCTTGTGCCCGCACAGCAGCAGCAGTGAATTGGGCCAGTGACTCAACTTAAATAGCTTGATATTGGCAGCTGAGATTTTTTTAAAGTAGTAATAATTATTATTAATAAATAGCTTTGAGTTCAGCAATTGCAAAACAGGCTGGACTGATAGACCAGGGACTGGGCATTTTGCCGGGAAACGAGGCAAAACCCTCCCGTTCCTCTGGTACGGTGGGGTAGGGAGGCCAGAGGCTTCCGACCCCTTCTTGCTCATTGCTTTGCCATGGAAGAGCAGACCCTTTGAGATGTGTCCTGTCTCTGTAGCGTGAATTCTGCTCACCTTTCAAGGAGTCCTTCAAACTAGTCTACAGGCTCCCAGAAGCCTGTAAATGACAGGCTGAAAACCGTTGCGCCAAGCCCAGAAAAGGCAAATTAAAAAGGGTATGGCCAGGCTGCAGTTTGAGAAGTGCCCTGATCAGAAAGCCGGGACTCCTGATCTGCTGGGGACTGACTGATGCCTTTGGACAGCTTGTTGTCAGCAGGACTGAGCCTGGCAGGCTGAAATCCCGTTTGCCCGCTTGCGCGTGTTTAGTTATTAAACACATCAGGAATCCCCATCTGCTGTGTAAGCCTAAGCTCAGCTCCTGCAAAATGCCATTTGCCTTGGAGTTGGAGGGAGCTGGAGCTGAGCAAGACTCCTCCTTTTTAGGGTCAGGCTCCCCTGTGGATGCAGAAGGGGTGAAGCCTCCTTTGCATCGCACTCGCTGCGTGCCGGGGCTCTTGTTGGAGTGGGCTGTTGGTTTATGTACAGGGGTGCTTGAGAAGGGGATGAAGGAGGTGGAGGTGATGATTCTCCCGTCCACGCTCCCTTGCTGCAAATGTCCAGCGTTCTGCGAGGTGCTACACGTTGTACGCAAATGTTGAATTTTTTTTGGTGCCTCTAGAGAGGCTTTGACTTTCTGTCTAGAAGCTATTAATTACCTAGACGAGGAAAGGAGGACATCCCCAATTTATGGCTCCTACTGCTTAGGCCTGCCTCGTGGCTGATCTGCTGCAAACTAATGAGCAGCCCCTCTCGCTGGGCCACCAGCGAGCTTGAGCTTCTCATCGGTTTTCCTGGGGAGAAATGAAAGCAGCAGCAATGTGCAGGAACAAACGGCTGGAATTCGGTTATTAACCTGGGCTGAAAATTGACTCTATCTGCTAGTAATTACCCAGGGGATGTTAGGAGAAGGGCCTAGTGGAGGGTTCAGAGCTGGTATTTGACAGAGGATCACAAGCAATTGAGTTAGCATTACTTAAGTTCCCATCCTGCGTCTGAGGTGCAGCGATGTGCTGCGTAAGTGTAGCGACTGCATTGCAAACCTGGAGTAAAATGGGTTAGTTTAAAACAGCTCCACTCCCAAATGACTGCTTTCTTTAGTGATATTTTATGGCACAGCTGCATAGCATCTCATATATTTTTGAATACCTTAGTTTACAGGTCATTTAATTTATATGCAGGCTTTGTTTAGTTCCCTAGGGTAATTTTGCTCCTTTGCACATGTCTTCCTATGGAGGCATTAAATTGTGCAGTTTGTCACAATAGTTCAGCTTTTATGCTGGCAGTCGGTGCTCTTCAAAGATCCTTGTGTGAAGTTTAGACTCCTGAATCATTAGAGGATCATAAAAGAAAAGGAATAATTTAGAAGGCAAAGATGTTTTGTCGTCTTTGAAATTGGGAACGTGAGAAAGGAGAAAATGTTTAGCAGTACAATCTGCCTCGGAGAACTTATCTTAGGAACTCCAGCAAATGAATTTCCCTTCTTTATTCAGGATGTAAATAATCGAAAATGTCACTCCTGAGCTGAGTAATTTGTTCAACAAAAGGATCTTGAGGAGATGACTCCCCTAGCTTTCATGAATGTGCCCAACACATCAGAGGACCTGTCTCTGCAGCAATACGAACTGAAGGGTTTGAAAATCAAATGAGCAGCATGTTCTGTGCAAACTATATAAGTAAGTCTCGCAGGTGCTTTGTAATCTCCCGTGCATTTTAAAAGCCTTGTTTATCTGGATAGTCTGGGGTTTAGGTTTAGTCTGGGGTTTGGGAGCTGCGAATGGGTGTACTGAAGACATGTTGTCGCAGCGATGGTTGTTAATGCGCTGTTCAACGTACTTGGGAGTGTGGCTAAAATAGCCACACGGCTTCTGTATCGTTATTGCACGTTGGCAAGGAATGGCATTTATTTTTTCTTGATTTAAAGTTGCTTGTGTGTGTTTACTAAACTGAGATTAGCACTGCGTAAGCGTTGCAGTATTTAAGCCCATGTATAATGTAAGAAGGGGCAGCTGAAGTGGAAAAGATGTCGCACAGTGTCCGCAGGGAGCGGGCCGGGGAGCGAACGGGGGTCTGGGAGTGGGGGGAGAAGGAGCTTTGCCCTGGAACAGGCTGTCTGCGCTTGCCCCATGCTTAAAACGGCTCTGGATCCCGGGTGGACGTGGCCGCACGGTGCGGGCGTCGCAGCATGTCGGGTCGCCAGGCAGCGGGTTGGTAGAACACGGGGAGGGTTTGGTTCGTGCCTTTGCACAGTCCGTCTTGCCCCAGCAGATGCGCTTTTTAGTTTCAACTTGTGCCTTTCTGTATCTGGAGCTTTGGGCTGGGCTTCCATCAGAAAATGGGGCGTTTTCAGCATTTTTTTTCCATCTCTGGGATTTTACTAGCCAATTCTGCTGGTTCGCTTTTGCTGTCCTGCACTGGTTTTCTTACCCGTCTCCCCTTTGTCTGCCTAAGCTGTGCTCTGGCATTTGACCGTCGCTCCGCTCCTTTCCTGCTCTGGCCCCTGCCCCGTTTCCCTTTGCAGTCCCAGTGCCCTGCTGGTTTCATGTTTCTTTTTTTTTTTAACTTCCTCTCCAGACATTTCCATTTGTCTTTGCAGATCATCTTCAACAAAGACCTTGCACGGTCTAATTTGTTTTCTATTTCCAGCCTACACTTAAAATAACTCCTTTGTTTCATGAATGGCCTGTGCATGGATCCAAATCCCACCTCCCCCTTTCTTTTAGCGCGGGCTTCTCTTGCCGTTCCTTGTCCATATCTTTAATTACCTGAAGCGTCCCTTTTGGG
>NW_010525028.1:0-14398 GCF_000687285.1 Phaethon lepturus | reverse complement strand
GCACCAGCCCCTGAGCCATGTGTTGATCAGATGTGCTTTCCTGTTCCTTTCAGCCTTCTTCCCTGTCACTGAAGGGATTGATGAAAACACTACCTGTGCTCCCACTCCATCCACCAGTCGCCCCAGTGCTCTCAAGTCCTTTTTGACTGCCTTTGGGCTTCTTAGTGCAACCTCATCATTGCCAACCTGCATGACCAACAGTGGGTAGTAATCAGTGGGCCGAACCAGACCAGGGAGTTTCCTGGTGACATCTCTCATCCAGGCTCCAGGGAGGCAGCAGACTTCCCTGTGGGTTGGGTCTGGTCGACATATTGGGCCCTCTGTACCCCTCAGAAGGGAGTCACCTATGACAATCACCCTCCTTTTTTTCTTAACAGAGGATGTCTTGATGCGTGGGGCTGGCTGACTCACCCTAGGCACCCCCTTGGACGGACCTTCATCAAGGTCCTCGTGTTCCTGTCCGTCATGTTCCAGAGCCCCATGTCTGTTGTGTAAGGGCAGCTGGGACGGTGAGGGTGGCTGGGAGGGGATTCGCCTGCCTCTCCGAGCAGCGACCTGCTTCCATTTCCCCTCATCTCTCAGGTCCTCTCCTTCTGCCTGGCAGCAAGAGGACAGGGGATCCCCTGTTGCTTGTGGAGCTTCCACCAGCTGCCCCTGCTTCAGGGATGGCCGGGTGCGGCTCCATCAGTCTATCTTCCTCTCACACTCCCTAATGCTTCTCAGCCTCTCCACTTCCTCCTTCAGCTCTGCCACCAGTTTGATTAATTCCAGAGGTGAAGGCTATCCAGATCATCTATGGGTTGGTTTGTTTTTTCCTGAAATGCTCAGAAAATGATAAAACTTTGCAATTTAGATGTTCACAAAGATCATTCCTTTCTAACTTAACTATTTAGCCAGGACTGCAGTTATTAATGAATTACAGACATAGCATATCCTTAGTTATATTTGCTTTTGTTACATGTATATTTACAGTAGAATATATAAAGAAAAAGGATAATCATGTCACAGTTTGGCCAAACTACACTGTCCAATTCAACATTAGTCTTTTTTCTAGCCACTGAATTTCACATGCTCCAACTGATATGGACTTTATGCTAAGTTTTGGCACTTGAAGCCACACATTTTGACATTTATTCATCATGAGATTCGTTCTATCTAAATCTTGGTGGTTTTTGTCTGGACATCTATATCTCAGTTAATTATCCTAAAGTCTGCTTCTTTAAAGGACTGTTTTTCACAGATCTACCTTAGGCTCAGGAAATTCACAGTGTAGAAGTGATTATTTCTTTTCACTGTCTATGGAAGATGTCAAATGACTACTTTAAGTGACAACCCTTTGTTAGACTAATTATATTTCTCATCTTCTAGATATGTTTCCTTTTCTAGATTTTCCCCAGGATTTCTGTGTATCTGGCTAGCATAGGACCAGAAATATCATACTGTCTCTGTAAAGCATGTTTAGCACAGGTTTATGTATAGCACAAGTCCAACTGCACTATCTCCACTCTCCTAATATTCTATAATCCTGAAGACTGCCAGATTGTTTGATGCAGAGCAGATATCACAGGCAGAAACCTGATATAGCTGTTACCACAATTGATTTTTTTCTAAAACTAAAACTACAATGCACTGGACTGGAAGTGACTTTATGGATCATTTAATCTAATCCCTTCTTTGAAAGGCATCTATATATAAATAATTCCTGAAAAGATCTGGCAATAAAAAACAAAATGAGACACAGAGTCAGAATACAATATCTACAGTTTGACAAACATCATGAGTCAATAACGGCAATGTACAATAAGAGAAGGACAAATACCAAATGCAGAATGATAACAGAGAATGTCTGTCTACCTCAGATGAAGCAATGTGTGTGTGAGGCACTGATGGTCAAAAATTTGCGTTCCTGATACCACTGTAAAATGGTCTGCAGTTGCTCTGATATTAGTCAAGGAACATCCGTAAAGTATTACTATTACTCATCTATATTCAAATGTAGGAGAAAGAAGGTACTCCAAAAGAACAACACAAATGAAAATAATATTTTCCTCCCTATCTACAATAGGGAAGAAATAATTTGTTTCTTCAAGTATATTATCTTGGCTTTCCAAAATTCCAATGACATAATTGTTTAAGTCTAGTGTCCTGTGTTTATGCGGCAAGGTTTTGGTAGCCCAGGGGGCTGCAAGTGTGACTTCTATGAGTAGATGCCAGGGGCTTCCCCATGTCTGATAGAGCCAGTTCCACCCAGCTACAAGACAGACCTACCACTGGCCGAGCCTGAGCCAGAGACAATGGTAGCACCTCTATGATAAGGGTAAGAAACACTGGACAACAGCATCTGGGAGAGAGGAGTGAGAATATGTGAGAGCAACAACTCTGCAGACACCAAGGTCAGTGAAGAAAGAGGGGGAGGAGGTGCTCCAGGCACCAGAGCAGAGATTCCCCTACAGTCTGTGGGGAAGACCATGGTGAAGCAGCCCATGAAGGACTACGATGGAGCCAATATCTACTCTGCAGCCTGTGGACAACCCCATGCTGGAGCAGGTGAATGCATCCTGAAGGAAGCTGTGACTCCGTGGAGAGTCCACACAGGAGCAGGCTCCTGGCAGGAGCTGTGGCCCATGGAGAGAAGTCTACACAGGAACAGGTTTTCTGGCAGGACTTCTGACCCCAGGGCGGCCCCATGCTGGAACAGTCCATTCCTGAAGGAGTGTACCCGGTGGAAAGGACCTGTGCTGGAGCAGTTCATGAAGAACTGAAGCATGTGGGAAGGACCCACATTGGAGTAGTTCTTGAAGGACTGTCTCTTGCGAGTGGGTCTCCATGCTGGAGCAGGTGAAGAGCGTGAGGAGGAAAGAGTAGCAGAGATGAAGCGTTATAAACTGACTGCAACCCCGATTCCCCGTCCCCCTCCAGGATGAAGTAAGGAATGAAGTTGAGCTTGGAAAGAAGGGAGGGCTAGGGGAAGATGTTTTTTAGATTTGTTCTTATTTCTCATTATCCTGCTCTGTTTAATTGTCAGTAAATTAAATTGATTTCCCCAAGTCAAGTCTGTTATTTTATTTCTACAGTAGATCCATAAGCATTCTTGAATGTTCATGAAACAAAGAGGACTTCAATTTTTTTCAGGAATCTCTGGAAATACAAAGGTCTATATCCATTAGCATCAAAAGGGCTTTGGATCAAGGCAAAGCACAGGAAGTACACAATGAATAATGTTTAATTTTTTTTTTTCTCCAGGCACATATATAAATCGTTGTTACTGTGAATGTGTACCACTAAAGAAATTCAAAGAATATTCTTTTTGAAGTTGATTAAAATATATCCCACTTGTCTATGTCTTATACAATGAACTATATCCATTAGGGTAGCTCTAGAAGCTTTAATCAAGATCAGTGCCCTCTGATGTGTGTAGTGAGAAACCATTCTGCTGAAGAACTAACAATCTGAACAGACAAATGGAATGGGAAATATAGTTTTATTACCCTCATCGTATTGATAGAAAACCAGAACATAAGCATAAAGTGTGATATTCTGGGTTCTTTGATGTTAACAGCAAATTCCCTTTGGTTTCACTGAGACAGAATTTTAGCTGGTCTGTTTGCTCTGAAGTCACTAAGAACAGCTGTGGCAGAGCTAGAAATTGTTCAATTCCCATACACTTTTTTTTAACAGAAAGATCAGTCAGTCTCAGATCTTGGCATTTCATAGGCCATTTTTATAAACATTCTAAATTTCCTTGTCACAGTGTATTATTCACTTTCTACTTGTTGAAACTCCAAACAGACTTACAATAGTATTGCCAAACAGTCTCTAAAATCTTTTAAGAAGAAGCTATAAAGGAGATGTTTTTTCACACACCTGTATGAATGGTCACAGGCACAACTTCTGGGACCAAAGTGAAAGTTATGTAGAAAGAATAAAAGAAAGCAGCTAAATGGGCATCTGTCACAGACTGAAAATAGAAAAATTTTATAATAATTTACTAAAAATGCTGACAGCATATATAATTAATATGTACCTTTAAATAATATAAACTAGCACAGTGACTTTTCAAATAATCAAAGACAACTCATTTGAATTCCTTCTACATTAGTTAGCCTGTCTTCAGAATGGTTGTTTGAATACTATTGCCAAGGATATTTGCTAAGACTTTCACATCCAGGTAGGAACTGCAGTGCTATGATTTCTCTGTGTTATTCTTTCAAAGGGTACAGCTGACACCGGCAAGTTTACATTTTAAGAGACCAATTTATCTGGTGAAGAACACAAGCACCAAGACAACAGCACTATTTGTGTGAAATGTAATCATTAATCCTGTGCATTCAAATTTCTAGTTGTTGGGATCTTTAGAGCAGTGTACATTTTGATTTTCTTTGGCATAATCTAAATAAATACAGAAAAAATAACACCTTTCCTTTACCATTTCTAGGTATTGATTGTTTCCAAACTACTGACATACCTAAGTGCTGTAATATTACTCCAGATATGTCAAGTAATGTACTTTGGAGTATAAATGCATCTTCTTAAAAAAAAATCTTCCATCTTCTAGTAACATTATAGCACACACAGTGTAGGTTTATATACCTTAAGTTGATCAGACTAGCTGGGGAAAGAATAATGTAGCTGTCCATTTTATCTGATGAATAATGGGAGTTAAATTTTCTTTAGGCCTTAACTTCTACTGTCAAAAATATATAATTTTTGTTATTAACTTTAATGAAGATAGGCCAGGTCTGTAGCTCTCACATACATGATTCATGGGAATCCAGAAATTAATACAAACTGTTTTTCACAAAATGTGTTCTGGAATTGTTTTCTTTTTTGTTGGGTTTGTTTGTTTGTTTCTTTGTTTGCTTTTGTGTTTTTTGTTTGTTTTTTCTTCTATTGAGTCTGTATACAAATTGGTAAGAATGTATAACTTTTAATACAGAATTTATTATTGTTATGATGTAAAGACAAGACAAATTTACCCAAAGTAGAATGGTGTTAGGAGAATAGTGTTAGTTCAATAATATAAAAAAAAACAGGAAAAGAAAATGATTTCTTAAGGCTAACAAGAAAGGTTCTACAGGAATCAAAATTAGTAACAACCATGAATGCCTAGTGTTTGACAATTTAAGAATAAAACTGTCTTATTTATGGTGTGAAAAGATCAATGAAAGCCTCAGAACTTTTTTTTCCTGCATAAGAGATTAAACTTGGTTTAACTTAGTCTAAAATAGCTGAAGATAATTGTGTGATATCTTTTAGTAGTTTTATTTTTATTATGTTGGATTTTGCAACTTTTGATACAATCATACTTTCAAGTGAATTAAAAAAACCACATTGTACTGTTCAAGCCCCTTTGCTCTACTCACTAAAATTCTGTGATGTGGCAACAATTTAACTACTAAAGCATGAGCTGGCATGTTTTAGAAACAAGGTAGTAATTCCATACATTTTCTCACAGAGGTATCTACTGCAATTGATATCATTAATTTCTGAATCAAGACTGTCAGGGCAATGGGTTTTATCTACAAGCATTCTACAATAATACACTAAAGAAAAACATCTAGAACTAACAATGAAAGTGAAATTCATTTACAAAGCATTTAGTTTTGTCCTCAGTGCATCATTTTCTGGTATACTGTAAATCAAATAGTTGACATGAGATATATCCTGCGTAGTGATCAGTCAGCAGATATCAGTGTACAGACCATACCCAAAACACAAGCTTTTGAATTTACCTTTATTGCTCACTATTTGGCTTGAATTCTTTATCTGTGTATTACTAATGGGAGCTGAGCACTGGGGAGGGTTAACATATTCACAGTATCAGGCAATTCAAGTATCAAATTCTGCAGCCATTTTGTCCAAAAGATGACTGTTTTGATTGTAACAATGTGAGAAATACCTGTCACAGTACCTTTAATTTTGACAGCTTTGCGATCATTAATGGTCTCACTCCTGAAGCAATTTGGAAATGCAAGTGGAAATGCAGAGATGACTAAACATACCACTACCAGTGAATTTCTTCAAATGAGTCTAGACATACTGTTTTGGTGTTTTATTGATAATGTGGGGCTACTTGGTCCTGAGAGAGAATTTGTGGAAAGGGGAATAGATTAACTTGTTCTCCACATCTGGGGATGTCTGATTAACTTTCAATACTTGTTAAGTTAGAACTAACTGTTCTTTGTGCCAGATTTCCATTTTCTGTATTATCATTATTTATTACATTTAGATTTGGTACAGTCTATTAGCTGTAAATTCTGGGCTGATAAGAAGGAATTTCATCACAATATAAACCTCAAAAATGAAAATCCAAAAATCTGAAATGATAAGATTGTCACAGTAACTTTACCTTAATTACAGTTCAAAGAGCAGTGGTGGCGGCAACTCATTGCAAAGCGCTGAAATGAAATCAATGGTGAGTGCTCAGTGGTAGTGCCCGACATTATAGAAATTACAAAAATGATCTTCCTTTCTCATTATAATTTTCAAAGCCCTGCTGCTTTTCTTAAACTGCTGTCAAGTGTGTTCTAAATGAGGTAAGGATTAAAATTTGTCTTCTTGTACACCGCAGTCCTGACTGTCTGCAGCAGAACATGACCAGAACTGCTCAGACATAATGCTCTGAACAGAAAGTGGCAATGGATTAGAACTTCATTAATTTGTTGAGTTCGTTTCACCTTTGATAGTTTAATTCAAAATAGAAGGTTGCTATATTCATCAGTGATTGCCTACAAATATTACTGAACACACAATTTTAAGAATCTGGGATTTTTATTTATGAAATCTATTTGCATGTACATATCAAATTAAAAAATAGCAAATACTTAAATAAATAAATTATTGGTAGCTATTTTCAGCCATTATTTCATTTCTCAAGAGGCTGTAATCATCTTTCTACTGACTCCAGGCAGTGAAAGCTCAGCCCATGTTAGTTAGTTGTGTGCCTGTGGTGTGACTTATATCCAAAATGGAAACAGCTAATTACTGAGAGCACTGTTTTTAAAATTTAAGGACAAATTAGTGAGATGCTGAGAAAACACAGGCTGCACATGAGTGTAATTAAAAGGTAGATGCTGTCCTTGAGTAGGGCAGATTTGCAAGACTGAGGGCTGTGGAGTTTTCTGACACAACCTTTGAGAAATTTTCTCAAATCCAAGGGGACAAGAACTTTTTTCCAATAATGTTATATGTTATTATTAAATCACTTTGTGGACACTCTGAGTCTTCCTCTTTAAAGATGATTTTTCTGTTTCTTAAGTCTTTGGATCTGTTTTCTAATTTTGTATCTCACAGGTATCTTTACCACACTAAGACTAATGCTATTTTCATCACAAATTGAAATAGATAAGAGGGTTTCTATTTGTAAACATATTTTGAAATTATTTGTGGATTATTTCCCCTCATATATCTGGTTTCTCTCTTTTAGTTGACAAATAGGACTGGACAAGAAGATTGATTGAAAGGTTTTTGAACCAAAATACTTGGAAACAAATTTTAGAATCAATGCTTTTTCCTTGGCAATACTCTATAGATAGTTCTTTTTCTTCAAATCAAAATAGAATTGGAATGCCAGACCAAGAACACTGCTGATGATAACTATCTTTGCTTTGTATGAGGCAAGTGGGAATATCTCAGAAGCTAAGGTCCCTGACATTTGATACCCAACAGGTCAGGAAAAAAGTTTACATTCATACCACTCATTGTAGGTCCCAGAACAGCAATAATTACTTTGACATTGAAGGGGTGCTTAGGTTGTTCAAATTCTGAATGTGTTAAATTTTCCAAACTGAGTAAAATTATACCCCTGAGGATATCCTTGCAGTAATCTATTCTGAAGCTGCAAATGTCTGGACCGTGGTAGGGGTTAAAACTGAAAAAAATATTATGGGCCATATATGTGTTATGGTAAATTGCACACAATTGCAATGACCTTTTGATCTGCTACCAAACCAGTAAAAATGAAGAGCATTTGCTGTGCTTGAAGGCATAAGGTGGAGTTTCATGAAGACAGTAGAAAACTTAAAGCAGATAATCAGACTTACTAGACTGTATTGGTAAACTGTATTGCTGCCCATAAAGAATTCTGCATGGATTTAAGAGTAATATTAAGATTGTTAAACTGAATGCTAATACATATAGGTATATGACTAATGTACATTTCTTTGGTTTTAGAATGACTTTTTTTTACTTTGTCCATACAGGGGAAAAAAAAGAAAAAAAAAAAAAAAGGGGTGATTATTTTTTCTGAATGTTTCCCATTATCTGATGTACATAAGGACTACATCAAAAGACAGTGTTGCCAAATAAAATTTGGGATAGAACCATAACCAGACAACTGTTCTGATTTTCTGTGAAAACAAATACCCACAAGTGCATATATCTTGGCTTGAGAGCTGATGGGTATCTACTGCCCTTCAAGTCATTTGTGCCTAAATGTTTTATTGTAGTAAAAGCATTGATATCTTTTGTGTCTTAGCACAAAGTACTTTCTTATGACTTACCACAGTATACATTCAGTTGGCCTATTTTTGTCAATAGTGGAGTCATTGGGAAGACAAGTCATTTGGAGGTTCTTTTCTAGCAGCATCTGATTATTATGTGCAGGAAGACCTAATGGGAAATATCAGCTTGAAAATATTCAGGCCTTCAAACAGCAACCTTCCAAGAACTGTCTTGGATTTCTTCTTTGTGTGAAACTCTGAGTATGCACCATCCCATGGGACGACACTTTTGGGTAACAGCCTGTTGTTGTTCAAGGTTGATGTGAACTCTGTTAGTGACTTCCCAAAGATTTCATGACTTATAAATAAATGCAATTATGGTTTTAAATGAGCACATTTCAGACCTACTCATGGATAAAACTTTTGTATCCTTTATAAAGTGAGGGACTGTGAGGCCAAAAGTGGTTTGAATAATAAATGAACAAACTAATTTATTTAAATACTTTGCATAACATTGTGCTTTCTGTCACTGTGATTTTTGACTCTTCTGGTGCTTTCTATTTCTATCACCTATTGCATTGACATATGAAAACTGTGGTATTTGATTATTTTGACCTCTTTACATATCATTTATGTACCTCCAACTTCATGCATCTCTGAAGAATTCTTAATGTATGCTGATAATTTATAACTGTTCAGAAATGTTCACTGTTATCTATGACAATGTAGGGTAAAAAAACCCCCAGAACCTTAACCCTTCCTCTGAAAATATAAGTAGACTACCAGACTATCTTGATTGAAATCATCCAAAAAGTGAACTGTACAAGGTGTGGAGTTCTGAAAGTACCCTTGGGATATGGATTGAATATAGAGTTTTACTTCCTACATACCACTATTTTGTCAGCCTGGTACAGAAATTAGAGTGGGTGAACTGGGCCGAAAAAAATTCTCTCTGATGCCAGTTGTATTCTTTAGCTGTAAAATGTTCTTGATGCAGTGTTGATGAAAGCTGGTGTTATAGATTTTGTGAAGAGAAAATATTCTCTGATATGCCTAATTTAGTTGTTAATTCAAGTACTTTTAGATGAAACAAAACATCATTCAGTCCATGGAATATGGAATGTGAAACTTGTTCAGATATTGATGATCAATTAAACAAAAAACTTTTTGAAAGGACTTGCAACCAGATATTTAAAGCAAGAATGCTCTGGAAGTATCAGGTACCATGAGTCACTAAACACAGAAATAAAAGCTTATAAGCCTACAAGTATTGGAAGTATCACAAGGATGATGACCTTTCCTGACAAATTATTGTATTTTGTTTAATGTCCTCTTCCTCTTTTAGGTATGTGGGAAGCGGAAAGGCAATTCAGGTTGTAGATGACACTTCAGTCTTAACTTCATCCTTAGATAGAGCCTTTGAAAGTAATTAACTGTTGATTGCATAGGAGATACCATAGTTTCTTAGGCAAAAACCACATATTTATAAAGTTATGTCATTTTGTGTGTCCTTCTTTAAAGTGTGATGGTAGTTATTCAGGTCAACTTTCTAGAAAACTTGCCAGGTGTACAGGGCACATCGACATTTAAAAGTAATTTACAACATGAAAGGAGGGAGCCTGGTTTTTTGTTTGGTTTTCTTTCAATTATTTTATTTTTGTTGTTGAGCTTTTTTTTTCTGGTGATGGTGATGGGTTTTGTTTGGTTTTATGTTAAGTTAAGGTTAAGTTAGGGTTAAGGAACTAACTCTAACCTTTAACATTTATGATGTTAAAGAGTCGAAGTTTCAAGCTGTTCTGTAAGGTGATTTTAAGACAGAGTGGTGAGAAGGAGCAAAAAAATTGCAAAACTTCTGATAACATTATGGGAGTCCTAATGCTATGTAATGTGCCTCTGTTACTTTATATATTGTCTCTGTTTCAACCTGAAGAAGAATATTTTGAGGAGAACAAATAGTGAAAAGTACTTAAAATTCAGTACATGTTCTTGAACAAAAATGTAAAGTTTTTTTACTTGGATTTGATACTAAAATAGTGAGTCTAATTCTTCTGTTCAGTGGTATTTCTCTCCTGATATTCTCTTTGGCAAGGAACACAGGGAAATCAATCTTGCGTTTAGCAGTGTGTCACAGCCTTCTTTATGCAACAGAGTTCAGTACGAATATTATCTACCTTATAGCAGATACCAAGACCCAAGTGACTGCATCTCTGCAACAACATATTTAAATGTGGAGAAAAAATTTAAAAAACAATTTATTCAGAGAATATATTTTTATCATCATCTATCCTAATAGCTTCTACTTCTGTTGACGGATTATGAAAATTATCATCCATATCTTGTAAACTATACAGTGCATCTTCTAAATTCAGGTCCTGATGATGTTATGAAAGGGAGACAATGACATATTTACGGGTTTAATTATGATAGACATAGATGAGGATAACCTTGGCCTTTCTTCAATATGCATATGGAAGCCAAGGTGCTTAATACTGGAGGAGAATAAAAAAAAAAGGTAGTCACAGTATACTATATAGTATACAAAATTTAGTAAAACAGAACCACCTAAATCCCCACATCTGTGTATTTTTTTTTCCTCTTTGCAAGGGTAACATTGCCTTAATTAAGAAGGACAATAAAAACTAATTTCCACTACTCATATTTTGAAAATATATAATTCATGGACTTCATTCCTGCCCTTTGCTCATGGCTCAATTTCAGCTGCAGTGAGTAAATAGACTAAGTTTCTCCAAATTAGTGTAACATGAGGGACAATCCTGTGGTCTATTGGGACAGGGCTTAACTGACAAATTAATGGCATAATAGACAATGATTTGCCTGCTCTTGCTTATAAACCTGACTCTTTGTGATGAGCTAACTACTAACATAAATATTAATAATTCTAGCTATTGTAATGACAAAACTGTGTCACTGAAGGAAACACTTTAAGTGTATATCTGAAATATGAGCATTGCATACTGTTACCTATGAAATGATCTTGAATAGTATGTGAAATACATTAATGTATTTTACAATACTTTCCCATAGCTTGTTATATTTTTTCTTGATGCAGAGCACAGATTTTTAAGGATAGAGTTTTAGAGTGTAAGAAATTACATATTTTTTGTCTTAGAAGACTATTTTGAAATATGCAGTATATAAGAGATACTTGGAAACACATCGGAATGCTGAGCATTGATTTTACATAATGAAAGGAAGTTGCGTTCTTTTCTCATTTGTGATCATTTAAGTAGCAGTGGTTTCTTTGCTAGAAGCAAAATTGTGTAGCCATGTTCAGCAAAAATGTTGGAGAGAATGTTCTTGTAAATCTTGGAGATACAGAAAGTTCTGTGCACATAGATAGCACAACTGTGTCTGCATTTATTTGGCAAGTCTATTGTCTCAAACATTGTTAAGTATTGGCAGAATCAGTTGATTTATGAGCTAGATAAAGCAGCTGTTAGTGATACGAAACCAGACACCATTATGCTTTGAGACCTTGAAACACTGCCTTACTAAATTGCCTTGATGAGTTGCTGCAGTTGGTATGCAAATCTGATTGAACAAGAAGCGGTAAACTTTGAAGTGATTATCAATGAGAACATCATTAAAAGTCATACCTAAGAAAGCACTTACAAACCTGAAAATTACATATCAAAATTCTTAAATGACTGAAAACTTACTAATATACTTTCAAGGCTGATTGCTAGGGATGTATCTCCAAGCTGTGTGTGAGTTAGGGAGAAACGAGGCATCCATGCATATCTATGCCTAAACCCAACCTGATATGCCTAAAGCCAGGCAAGAAAAAGCACCTCAGGCATATATCTCCTTTTATTGTTTCTTATTGCTGGCTTAGTTTGGTAACTCAGTGCCTAGCTGAGTTTTGTGACCCTTGAGTACAGTCTGTAACTTATGTTCAATGGCACAATATTGTTACTGTGAATCCCTTTCTTGGAGCTGAAGGCTTGCTTTTATCTGTTTCAGTCCTAAATTTCCCAGTGTCATTCTGGTCACTTACACAAAAAGGGTTTAGACAGGGAAGGTTTATCTAACCCAGAGTAGACTTTCTTATGTTCTTTAGCCCTTTATGTGCTTTTCCCTTTCAAAAAGTGCTTCCAAGACCCTGGAAATAAATATCAAGTAGTTTTCATTTTCAAATTATCATGAATTCAGTTTTAATGAATCTAAAGAGATTATTGACTAGGAAAAAAAATATTCACCAGTCAAGGGCTTCAAAGGTAGAACCACAAACAGCATAGGAAGATCTGTGAAGTTCATTGATGCTCAACTAGCAAATGCATGACTATATTTCTTGCTTTTCAATGGGCTATTAAAATGTTCTAAAATCATGGTATAGAACTGTAAGATGTGACTGCTGAAGAAGCTTTAAGAGGAACAGACATGTTATGTTCACTGGCCTCACTATAATGAGCAGAAATGAGATTGTTAGTAACAGAATAACCTAGTTCACCACCATTATTTCAATTATTTTGATGTTTTCATGTTAGAATAGTAGATCAGAGCACTATGAAGCATGTATGTCCACGAAGGAATTCGACATCAGGTTGTCAAATCTGTGATGTTGTGGTCTGAGTACTACTGTGAAGCTGACAGTGAATAGCATAAACTGTAAATCAGCTAGATGATCTTCAGGATGAGGGACAAGTGTAGGTGGCATTCAGTCTTTGAGAAGGCTAGATGTAGGTTGTTTCTTTGAAAGTAACAATAGTTACAGATAATTACGTTACCATGTTTTCACTTGGATGTCATGATCTTCATGCATTTCTTTAAAGGAAAGCCAAATTTCCCCTAAGATTTTATATACTTGTCTTTTTCTTAATGGGTCCTGCTCCTATAAAACATACTTGTCAAATTTTGCAGAGGATGTTTATTTCCTTACTAAGATGTATTATGATTTAAAAAAAAATCACTATTTTTCCCCATGTTTTTTGGAATTATGTCAGCAATGTAAGAAACACCAAATAAAAAAGAAAACAGCTCTTTTCTCTCTTTTTACTTTTGTATTTATTGCTGTCAAGTAATAACATCTTTCAAATTATGTTGCCTGAACTTCACTCTTAAATCTTTTAACAATTCAACAGTTTTGAATGAAATAATTATGATGTCTTTTTATCTAATAGGTTTAATGTTTGTAAAGTGTAATATATGCTTTGTATTTAAAATACAAGATTATATGTTTTCTTCCAAACAGAAGCGACCGATTACTCTTCACTATTCATTATGTAGTAAGCTAGTGTCTCTCTATGCATATCTGCAGTACTTCACATTTAAAGTCTTGTGTGGTCTCTACTGACCAATGTTAGACATTTATTATGGACTAAGTTGGTATTTATAATTTTCTGATTACTTTGAGGAGACTAATAACCTTGGTACTGGGGAAGATTATGGAGTGGTTCATCTTGAGGGTGCTCACGGGGCATGTGCAGGACAACCAAGGGATCAGGCCCAGCCAGCATGGGTTCATGAAAGGCAGGTCCTGCTTGACCAACCTGATCTCCTTCTATGACCAGGTGACCCACCTAGTGGATGAGGGAAAGGCTGTGAACGTTGTCTACCTGGAGTTTAGTAAAGCCTTTGACAGCATCTCCCACAGCATTCTCCTGGAGAAACTGACGGCTCGTGGCTTGGACGAGGCTTGCTACTCTTCGCTAGGTGAGGAACTGGCTGGATGGCCAGAGAGTCGTGGTGAATGGCATTAAATCCGGCTGGCGGCTGGTCACAAGTGGTGTTCCCCAGGGCCCGGTTCTGGGGATGGACTTGTTCAATATCTTTGTTGATGGTCTGGATGAGAGGATTGAGTGTTCCCTCAGTAAGTTTGCAGATGACACCAAGTTGGGTGGGAATGTTGATCTGCTGGAGCAGAGGGATCTGGACAGGCTGGATCAATGAGCCGAGGCCAGCTGCATGAGGTTTAATTAGGCCAAGTGCTGGGTCCT
>NW_010525027.1:0-8893 GCF_000687285.1 Phaethon lepturus | reverse complement strand
CTTTAGCTACGCGCTCTCCTGCTAGCAAAGCCAGGTACTAGGGAGTATTTCACAAGATAGGCCTTCTCCAGTTTATATGTCAGTGGGATTGCTTCATGCTACCGAACCAGCGTGCTGCAGCCTAGCCCACCGCAGAAGTGTTATCTGCACTCGAGCAACCTCAAGCCACTGCTGTTCTGCTTGTGCTTCTCGTGTCTCGGCTGCTTGCTGAGCAGCTAATGAGCTTTTGGAGAGACATGGGTGCTATGAACTCCTTAGGCCAGAGATAAGCAGCTTATTGCCTGTAGGAGCACCGCCAGCCCTTGGCTCTGCTGCCGTGGTGCTTCTCAGGCCCCAAGTTCTTCTTTGTTTAGCAGGAAGAGTTATAACATCTTGCAATAAATAAGTGTATTCCTAATGAGATGCATGCCTGCATGGGCCGCGGCCATCTCCACGGGCTGAAGTAACGCCCGGCAGCAGGAAAAACAGGCAACAACAGGTTTACACACTGCGTTGTCACGTCTCCCTGCACGACTGACTTCAAGCCTCACAAACTGCCTTCCCTGCAGACGGGCTGCGCCATCTCGTCGGTACAGGATGAATCCAGCACCCTCCTCGTGGTGAAATGGCCTTTGGCCCCCAGCAGCAAATTCACCACGGACAGCATGGGCAGCTTCAGAACAAAAGGTGGCTGTTTTGATTACGAAACCGCTTATTTCCATTGCTTTTTTTTCTCTGCTTTTGGATAGACCTACTATGAACACCTGTCTAGAAAATTCTCGAGGTAAAAAAAAAAGAGGTAATGCACAACTGAAAGTTCGTTTTTTAAAGTCACTGTGAAAGCAGGTTTTTACTTCCTTAGTATGAATTCAGCCCCTGCTGTTTTCCACTCGCTGTCTACAGTGTCTGCCATCAGAAGCAATCCTGCTGCAAACGGTCAACAGGCTGCAGTTGCTGCTTTTACTAAATGGCAAAGAGAGCCTTCAAATAAAATCTGCTTGGCTCGTCAAAGCATCTTCACCTTTATTGTGTATCTTACTTCCCCCCCGCCTTTTACATATTACCCAGGTATAAAAAACACTCAAGGTATAACTAGGAACATAATTTGGTATGCAACTCTCAAATTTTTGTTTAGTTGCTCTCCTTGGAGCAGTTTTGGAGTTAATCTAACCATCAGGGAGAGTTATCTGAGGTGCTGGAAGTACCGTCTGACACCACCTTTTAACCTGAGTAAATAAAATCTGAAAGCTGATTTCTTTGCTGTCTCTGTTGTCCTTCCGTATTACCTCTCCTGTTGGTTTATACCTGTGCACAACTTAGACTGAGGCCAGAACTACTCGCCCGTTTTGGCACCCTGTGCCAATGGATATCCCCTCCTTGCCTATGGCTCCTTCCCCCCTCCACAGCTGGATGAAACGAAGGGATGAGCAATGCAAAAGCCTTCAATGTGACTAAAACCGTGAGATTTAACAACATCAGAGGGTCCATGAGCACTAGTCGAACGCTAAATTGCCCGTTAAACGGGTGGTGTCTGTTTCGATAAAGCCCTTGCCGGGCTGTTGGAGTGGGATGATAATCCAGCAGCGTATTCCCGCGACCGAGAACAGCGGTTCGGAGGTCAGCTCCAGGCTCTCCACCACCACTGCCAAGGCAGTACAAACAGTTCAGCGCCACGTCTGGAATTCAAATCAAGCCATCGCCGGATTTCATCTTCAAGGGCTGAAAGTCACTAACTAACCCTTCGGTATTTAAATTACTTCTTCAACAAAGGCGTTCTCTCATCATTTAAATTTGAACTATAAAAATAGCATGTTAAAAGGTTTTGCAGTTTAGAAGAGTTCGTGGGTCTCAACCAACTTTGTGGGCTAAGTAAAGCGTGAGGAACACTTTTTACCATACTATCCTATCAACTGAGCTTTTAAGGCAGGCTGATGAAAAGGAATCTATTACTTTAATAGCGCTTTCTCTGTGGTAAAAGGTCTTGCTAACTTACTGAAGCAGAGCTTGAAATACCAGCTAAAAACTGTCAGAAAAGCTGTGATGGAGTTTGGAGCTGAGTGAAAATTGTGACCAAAATCTGAGCCTACCCAAACGCTGAGTTAAATGCCAAAATGCCCCAGGATTCCTCGGATCATCCTGCAAGCTGTTAAGAATAACAAGCAGCTTATTTGTTTGGGGTTGTGTTGGTTTTTTTCTTGGTTGTTCCTTTTGTGGTAAGGGTATATCTTTGGGAGGATTGGGTGGTTTCATTTTTTATTTATTTGGCCTTTTGCTCTTGTGTTTTATCTAATGAAGTTCACCTCAGTGATGCAGGGGCTGAGGGAAAACTTCCTGGCGCTGTGGTAAACCTGAAATCTTCATACCTGAGAAAAGGAGGGTATGGGCTTTTGGGAAGATCCAACAGGATTTCACATTTTTTGTGGTCTTGGAGAAAATTGTTGTGGTTAAATAAAAACAAAGCTTAGAAAAAAAAGACAAGACATTGGTTACGTGCATAGTACAAAAGCCTTGTAGAAAGCCTCTGTATATATTTTGAATGCCAACGGAATTACCTTTACAATAAGGACATGATGACTGGGAGGACCGTGGAGAGCTGTATGAACTTCATCTATGCAATGTGTGAGCCCAGCCTGGGAAACAAACCTCATCTGCCAAGTTCTGTAGGGCCATTTGCAGCTTTTCTTCTCAAAGGAGAGGCCCGGCTCCGCTACCAAGAGATAAAGTGGGAATTTTGACATTGAGTTCAAAGGGGAGCTAAACCGAGCTCTGTGAAGAGGGAGCGCTAGCATGCGATGCTGCTGTTGTTTTTTTTCTATTAATGTGACTAATTAAATGTTTGTATTTTTTAAGCACTAACTGATTTTTGATGGTCGTTTAGAGACTTCGAGAAAGTCAATAATTTTGATGAAATAAGACTGTAGACTCCAGAACAAAGTCCACATGGAATCTGCAATGTTGCTAGGATACAGCTATTAGTATTTTCAGTGGCTGGGGTATTTTTTTGTGTGTGTTTTTTGGTTTTTTTTTTTTTAATAGAGTCGGCCTAACCTCTCTTACAACAGTAGAAGACTACACGACTGCCTAATCCCGTGTACATGATGCTCCCTCAATTTGCAGTAACGAAGCCAAACTTGACCCATTAGTCTCAGCCACTTTTATTTGTGAAGAAGAAATACAAAGAGTCATTTTGACCTGAGCTATAGGGAGCACGTTTTATCTGAATCTTGATTTTTTTTAAAAGATGTGCAGGATTTTCTCCCCGTGGGTGTTACAACGCTGAAGTCCGTCTCCCTCTAGTGGTTTATTTCCAGAGGGGCCCTTGGCTTTCCTGGCTTGGACGGAGACCAGATCTGATAGACCGTGATGCAGAAAGTTGAATGACCTCTATGAGCTGAACCGTGGAGCAGCATTGAACTCATAATATGCAAGAGGTGAGCATAAAACCTACACAAATATTATCTTCTGCGGGTTTTTTTTTATTCTAGAATCTTATTTTTTATGATACTAATAGTAGATGAGGCTTTCCATTCCAGACTCACTCTGCAGTACAGGCTAACATGGTTTGCTCAGTGTGTGGGATGTGACTCTTCCACATTGTTTCCTTCAGCTGTATACTGGGATGCCTGTAAAGACAAGACCAGTATTTCAGCTCATGTTCCACATCAAAGCCAATGCCAGATGTGGTGCCAATAATTCTTTTTGATTTAATACAACACAGAATGTGTTGTGAATGATGCTATTTTGGGATGCCGATGTTTGGGGAAGCGATGTCTAAGTGAAACACTCTGCAGTTATTTTACTGGAAAATAAGGAAGAGAAAGCCGTTGGGAGTTTGTTTCCAACATATAACTTAGATTATAGGTCTGTAAGGTTTCTTGCATTGATGCCCCTGACCTCACCTTTGCTGGACATCTTTTTCTTTACCACCTAAGATAGCCCCAGTGCCTTACAGGCACAGGGAACGGGAAGGTGTAGGGATGAAAGAGAAGCCTAGTATCCAAAGCTAATTAGGAAATTCAAGTCTACTAATACCCGGTGCATGGACTGGGTGCTGAGTCAAGCCAGTTCAGCTCCCTGAAGATGGCTAGGTAAAAAATAAAGATTAATCTAAAGCATATTGAAGTCAATACATGACTTGACTTAACTGTAAAGTGCTTTGGATGAGGCTCAGCCTTCCTTCACAGGCAATGGTCACCAACAAGAGCTGTGATTCTGCAGCACATCAAAGGTCCTGGAAAGACTGATGTCCTTCCCGCTAGCACACTAGGCTGAGGTAGGTGGAGGACTGGTACTGCCGCCTTCATGCTCACATCTGACAGAAGTCTGTCCTGTGATTTGCTTTTTCATATACCAGAGGACATATTTGGCCCTGGTTTTTCCTTTATAAACTGTAATAGAGAGAAAGCTTAGAGAAATTTAGGATTACCTGCCCCAGAAGTTTGCAAGCTCCCGTCTTCCCAAGCCCACGGAGCGAGAGGTTATGAGATGCCATCACCTTCCTGTGAAGCATTTTACAGTGTGTTCAGTTATGTAACATCTTCAAGGGTAAGGTTTTACTTTTGTTTGACTTTACTTAATGCTCAGCTTCTATTGGGCAATCGGGAATCTTGATCCCTCGGGAGACTGCTTAAAACACTTTTCTCTGGATGCTGCTCCATAAAAGCTGCACAGCAGTTCCCATGATAGTGAGTTTGGAGCCAATTTTGCCTTTCATTTTTGTTTTCACTTTTCAGGCTGAAGTTTCCACACAGTGTCCTGGCCAAAGCTGATTTGATTTTGGTTTATAACTTGAGCAAGAACTATTCCATTGATTTTGTTTATATGAAAAATGTGCACTTACCCCTAGCATGTGGAACAAAATTCTTGCATTTTTTAACAGCTTCACAGCTGAAAGAACAGACGTAGAAATGCAGTATGCACATCGTCCTCTCTGAGATTTGTTCTAGCACCACTTACAGACAGTAAATTAATGAGTCCCATGTTTACAAGGAGGTCATGGACATTTATGGGATGCCCATGAATGCATGAACTGGTCTTACTTTTATGTAATTGTATATTTTTTTTAGACTTGCACTATGCATACGGAGGAACATTTTAGTAAGGAAGGAAAGGATCTAGTTGAACTGCACTTCTTTGTTGGACCAGTGAACAGTTATGCAATTGTACAAGCTAAGGAAAGGTTCCTCTGCTTTGAGACGCTCCGAAGACTGACCCAAAAATGACTTATCAATAGCAGATACCTCAGGGTCTCCTCCTGGAGCACGCTATTCCAGCCAACCAAGCAGGTCTTGCTGGAGTAAACTTCAAACAGCAAGCTGCAATAATACCTCCTGGCTCTCCCCGGACGTGCGTACCTTCTTTGACTTTGGTAGGTTCATGCATTTGAAGGAAGACTTCCAGGAGGTTGCAGGAACCAGCTGTGTGAGGAGCCTCTCCCGTGCAGCCCTGTGCATGAAACTTCCCATCCCAGGCAGGACTGGACGCAAGCCTGCGAGGAAAATAGGGGCAGCGAGCCAGTTTGTTTTTAACTAAACAAAGTTATGCAATATCATTTAGTTCTGACATGTTCCCAATATGCAGCAAATGAAGAACTCACTAAATACAGTATATCTCTGGCCATATCATTTGAATATAACTTGTTTCCATGACAACCTCCGCTTAACAGCTTGGCTGATATGAAATCATTCCTAGATGAGGGAGCTTTTGCCAAAAGCATTGGGATTCAACACTTCAATATCATGTTTTAGGTTTTAAAAAACATTTATTTAAGCCTCTGGAAGCAAATATCACATAAAATCCCTTCATCCTCACCTCTGGTTCAGCTCTCGGTTGATCAGTTTATCTTCCTGGGAACCTCTTAGAAGCAGCTCTTGTGTTACTTAATATGCTTCTGAAGTCCCAGGCAGTGTTTCAAGAGCAAGTGATCGTGACACCAGCGTTTGGTGGAGAAATTGCATTTCATGGCTGTTGGCTCAGCCTGCGAGGCAGCGGGGCAGCAGCTGGGCACAGCAGCCAAGGCTTGTGCTCCAGCCAGCCCTCAAGTCCGTGAAGGTTTATGCTCCAACTAGCTCTGCCTCGGAGTAAAAAAGAGGAGCTTTGGCTAGGGAGAGGTCTAGCCCTGTATCTCCTGCAGTTCATTTTGTATCTGGAGCACTGAACAAACAAAACCCGGTTATCTATTAGATGGTTCCTAAGGCGTCATACCTCTCACCTCGGGAATAGCTGCGGAACGCTTCCAGAGTGGAAATGCAGTATGACTGGTGCTTGTTCCCTCCCTCCCTTCCAGGGGCTACCTTGCATTCGAATATAGCTGAAATCAGCCTAAAGCTTTCCTGACATTTCTCATGTACGCAGGCATTGCAGTTGCCACAGAGATGGTACACAGCTGTCAGGGGGAGAAAGGACGGTCCTGACGGTTTTAAGAGGCAGTCTGCCCCTTCGAACCGCCGTTGCTTTATATCCCAGGGAGCAGGGGCTATGGGAGAAGCTACTAGGACAGGCAAATAACATTTCAAGCATGTGTAATGTACCCATTGCTGTCAAGATTTTGGGATCAGCAAGGATTATAAGAGTGGGAATTTAAATCTCAAGTAAAACCATGAAACGAGTTATGGAGTATTCATTGTTTCTTCTGGCTACAATGTGCCTTCTTCAGCTCCAATTAGCCCCAGCATGGAGCGATCTGGGCCTTTGCTGTGGCAGAGAGTTCAGGTGCCTGAAACTGGGTGCAGGCAAGCAGTGCTAGGAGCACACAGAATGGGGCAGAACAGTATTTCCCACACCTTTTTTTTTTTTTTTTTCCCTCCCCAGTTGTTACCTGGGAAAATTTCAGCTGTTACCCATCTGAAATCAGCTGAGCTAACCTGACTCCTGCTCTTGGTCACACGGTCCTGCTTTATAAGGCCTTAGCAGAAAATGACTTGTTTACCTTGGGGAACTCTGCAAGCAAAAGGAAGATGTGGCTGGGAGAAAGTGTAAGGCGTGGAGCCAGAAGCCCCTTCTATGGTGGTGAGCTTTAAGCAACTCATCTCACCTTTGCATCGCCTCGTAGCACAGGACTGCACCACAATGCAGTTTGTGTACTGTAAATCTGCTTGAGGAGGTACAAAAGCACAGGAGGGGACATCACCAGGGTTTCTTTAAAAAGGAACCTTCCAGATATATGGCAAATATTGATGAAATCCATTCTTAATTAAAGCTCTATAAATATCTCTCTAAAAGTGCTAACAATTTCCTGGGACTTTTTTAATCTCTGAACTGGTTTTATTCAAGGTGTGCTAGCAGTGCGAGGTGGCTCAGCAGAATCAGGATGCTGTTCTCACCGTCATTTTTCCTTGTGAGATCCATCTCGGGAGACTTGTCTTTTGCTTTGTGTCACTACTTCTTAGAAATCTCTGTAGGCAAAGGATGTGCTAATTCAATACAGCCCGTGATTGCCCTTCCTCCACAACCACATTAATTTACTGTTAGTTGAGATTCCCACAAAGTACCTCATGCCACTGTGAAGCCTGGTATTTACTGATGTAAACGAGAAGTAAACGGAGGCTTTATGTGTCTCATTTGGAATAATGATGCAGGCTTTGCCGCCTGGTACTTGCTCATGTCTCGGAGGTGTGGGGGTTGTACTTCTATATTGTTCCTTGCAGCTTAGATTGTTTATAACAGGATAATTTGTTTTCAACCTGAGCTATAACGTTTTAAATGATGAGCAGGTCTCCAGTAATGGAATCGGGAGGTTTTCACTGAAGCGTGTGGTACCCGTCAGAGAGAGGTGCTGGATTCAAAGTCAGTTTTTGTAATATACTCTAGTGGGTT
Source organism: Phaethon lepturus (assembly GCF_000687285.1). NCBI lineage: Eukaryota > Metazoa > Chordata > Aves > Phaethontiformes > Phaethontidae > Phaethon > Phaethon lepturus. Next base: position 1,099 of record NW_010525027.1, on the reverse strand, counting down.
TGGCCTTATTTCCAGAGTGATGCTGCTGCATACCCAAAATTTAATACTTTGTTAGCAACCTCAGCAGAGGATACCAAAAATGTATTAGGCGTGGAGGCTGTCAGCAGCAGTCATGGAGGCAAGATGTGGCTCTTTAGGTTTGTAAGAAATTGGCACTCTCCTGTCTTCTCCAGCTCTTCTGGGAAAATCTGTGCCTGGATACAGCCATTTATTGTGGAGTTTTGGGGTTTTTTTTTCCTCAGAATTAACATTTTTAGTGGGCTCACCATTAAATTACAGAGAAAATGCTCTGAGTGGCCATACCAATTAATTTTTAGGCTCCAAACTCTCCCAAATGGTCATCATTATCTTGCCTTCTATTTAAAGAGGAGGAAATTAAATTGCAAGAGATGGTGCAACTGGTTTTCCAGATCTTATTTAATTTGGCTTAGCAGTTAGCATTTTCCATCTGCACAAATAATCATTAACTTTTTTTGTTTCTTCATTGTCACTGTGCAGACTGCTTTTTATGGGTGATATCTGACCTTTTTTACTGTTAGATTTTTTTTATTATGATGATTTCTTTAAACTGTGTCTTTATTGATTTTTCTTTTAGGATGAAGAAGATATAAACTCATTCATCCTACTAAACGTGCTTGCAAGGAAACCTATGTGATTCATGGTCTTTGATCCTGCTATCACTTATATGGGTGTTTACTACTGTGCATAGTCCCACTGGGTAGAATCTTAATTTTAAAAATATTATTGTAAAAATAACGTGACGTTTTTAGCACACGTCCATGCTGGATTACGAGGAACATCTCCCTATAAAACCAAGCATGTAAATTAAATAGGCTATAGAGAAGATGGAAAGACAGATAAATCACCGCCCGCTCCCAAGCCTGGCAGGCGCGTCGCTGCGTTGCGGTCCGCAGCCGCGGTCAGCGGGCACGGTACTCGGGCTTTTATTTTGCGAACACGTCAGGGGTTTGTGTCCTCAAACTTGGATTTGTAGCGAGGTTTAAGTTTTCCGGGGAGCGCTGCCAAGCCAAACCGAGCCGGAAGGTTGTTGCCTTCGGGAAGGCAGCCCGGGAGCCTCGTCAGCCCCGCGGTGCGGTGC
>NW_010525026.1:549-877 GCF_000687285.1 Phaethon lepturus | reverse complement strand
TGGTGGTTTCCCCTTTCCCTCCCTGGCCCCGCTCATTCCCATCCTTCCGTCTCCTGGGACCGTGGGATTTAAAAGGTTTCAAAGAGAAACCCTAACCGGGCTGGGGGGAGGATGACAAGGGCATGAAGGTCACACTGGAAAGTCACAGCCCTGGAAACATCCAGGCGAGGGGCTGAGGGGGGTCCCCAGGCACGCTGCGTCCTGGGACGGTGCCATCCCGTGTCCCCCGTTTGGTCCCCTCCTGTATCCCAGGGCTGGATACATCCATCCAGGGCTGGATACAGCCATCCCGGGGCTGGATACATCCATCCCGGGGCTGGATACAACC
>NW_010525026.1:0-251 GCF_000687285.1 Phaethon lepturus | reverse complement strand
TTAGGGCTGCCGCAAGGAGCGGGGCTGGGATTTGGGCTGGGATATCGCCGGCTTCATCCCCCGAGCCCAGCCCTAATCCTCAAAGCTCTCTGGGGTTTTCCCTCGCTGCCTAAATCCTCTTTGGAGCCAGCAGCAAGCAGGGGCTGGCACAGGGGCACCGACCCGAGCAAACAGGGTGAAACCCCACCCTTGATTTGGTGAAATTGGTGCAAATGGAAAATGAGACCCGTTCCCTGCCCGCGCCAAACCCT
>NW_010525025.1:811-1990 GCF_000687285.1 Phaethon lepturus | reverse complement strand
CCCCAGCCCGCCCCGACCGGGACAGCATCCTTGCCCCTCTCACAAACCAGCACCCCTACAAAATTAAGATATTTCTTTATCACTTACAACAGCCACTCCGGCTTTAAGCCCTCTATTTCTGCACCGCAACTAAAGTTAAGAGTTTTCTCAGTACGTGAAGATGAAAATATATGAGGCAAACTGTCAGCTGGCATAAAGCAGCGGAGATGAACACTCTTGGACACAGCTACGCAGAGGCTGGCACCAGCCAGAGATCCAGCCTCACTGATTAGCTGCCCACGAGGAGGATTATAGAAAAAAGGCTTTTAAAAACATGAACAATAAATTTGCCACCTGGGTATAATTTGCGGATTTCGGTATTTGTTTAGGTCATCACATATTTTGTCTCAAACGAAGCAGCCTTAAAGTAGCATAATACTCTGTCTGACACAGAATAACTCCGTAAATGGAGATGAATTGATGAGAGTTTAGTTCAAACCAGAATCGGGCTTTGCGGTTTGTTTGGGCTTCTACATCCTGCCTGCTCCACCGCCTGGGTGCGATTCAGCAGCGGAAGGTCGGTCCCCACCGTCCCGCCTCGAGCCCACGCTCGAACCTACAGGGGTGTGCAGTTTTGTCTCTTTTTAGCTTTTTACAGTGGGTGACCCAATCTGATGAGCTAACAGGAACCTTACATCATTACAGAGGAGAAAGCTCTGTCCGGGACTAAAAATACCACGTTTGATTGTCCAAAAAGTGTGCTTCCCTAAGCGCGTTGGAACTGTTCCGTTGGACCCCGGCCGTAACAGCCTCTTACTCATGAATTCTGTCTTCATAGTCACAGAAATAGAGAGAAGACCTAATAAGCTGCCTCACTCATTCGGTGAAGAATATTTTCCTGACAGCACTGTCCAAACTTTTTTTTGCCAAGTTCAGCAAAGGGGCTTTTCCACTATTTCCTTTCTCAAATCCCTTACGGGATCAGAAACTCTCAGGGACTTTTTTCGCCGGTATCTATTGCTGTCAGCTGGATTTCATCCCTGCCCGACGGCGCGGGAACGGCGTGTGCAGCGAGGGGGTCCGTGGCAGCGGTCGGACGGAGGCTGCGTGCCGGCTGGGGACGCGCTGCCAGCACATCATTTCCAAGTGAGTCATCAGCAGCCGACGCTCGGCGGCGGGGGGGCGGCGAGGAAAACCCCC
>NW_010525025.1:0-740 GCF_000687285.1 Phaethon lepturus | reverse complement strand
GTGTCGTTTCAAGAGCCCTACACCTCTCGCCTTCGGCTCGTCAGACCCCGTCCGACTCGGACGTGGGATCTAAGTACAGAGCTGGCCCTGCTTTGAGCCGGAGCCCAGGTCCGATGACCTGCAGAGGTCCAGTCCGGCCTCACGTGCCCGGTGATTCTTCAAGGTGTTTCATTAGTGCACGTTGGCCAGCGGATGCTAACGGGTGCATTTCGAACGTTAGCATCGTGGGTAAAGACGTTAGACTGTGGGTAAAGCTTGTAGCGCATCAAAAAGCCACGGCCGGGGCTCCCACAGCTACATCTGCACTAGACTCCCGGCCTGAGTTAGCCGACACAAAATAACGGTGTAACGGTGAAATCTTACTCTGATCAAGCCTTCGCGACGAGCACCCGCCAGGAACGAGCGGAGCAGGGCCAGGAGCGGCCGTTCCCAGGCGGGGTGCGTTGCCCAGCACCCATCCCACAGCGCTCCTCATTCCTCACTCCACTTCACCACCTTCACCGACCACCGGAGACGTCCCAAAGCAACCTGCGGAACCGCTGCCAAAACCCACCCACCCTTACACACATGTTTCTGCATATGAGTGAAACAGGGAAAAACACAACCCCCAAAGTAACCTCTTTGCATGGTGGTAAATGAAAACTGTTGCGCCAACGCTACGCAAGAAATCCAATGAATTTTTATGGCCCCCCGAAGGTTACGTTGACCTCTGGTGAAGAGGATTTGAGAAATACTGACGG
>NW_010525024.1:0-1979 GCF_000687285.1 Phaethon lepturus | reverse complement strand
GCAGGCTCTGGGTGCTGGGCTCCAGCACTTTCAGGCACTGCTGTCGGGATCTCTTTCCTGTGTCTTGCCCTCGGAGGGAACAAGCGTTTCTCACTGCTGTCGCAGCTTTTCCCTGGCAGCTGCCTGGGCTCTGGCTTTGGGGAGCAGCTGGTTAGGGTGGTTTGGGAGTGCTGAAGTTTGGCGTCTCTCAAGGGCAGGTGTCTTTGGGCGGCAGAGGTGCTCCATCGGCACGAGGTGCAGGTGGCTCTGCTCTCATTCTTGACCTATTTCAGTAGCTGTAGGATTTCTGTGTTCTGTGGGCAGCTTTCAGCGGACTCGCAGAGCATCACTGGCAGTTGTTACATCTGCCACAGTTCCAGTCCTTCTGCAGAATCACAGACTGGTTTGGGTGGGAAGGGACCTCTAAAGGCCATCCAGTCCAACCCCTGCCATGAGCAAGGACACCTTCAACTTGAGCAGGGTGCTCAGAGCCCCGTCCTGGGATGTTTCCAGGGATGGGGCATTGACTACCTCTCTGGGCAGCCTGGGCCAGGTTTCACCACCATCACAATTTCTTCCTTATATCTAGTCTGAATCTCCCCTCTTTTAGTTTAAAACTGTTACCCCTTGTCCTGTCACTGTAGCATTGGGTGATTTAAGAGTTTTTTCTTTGAAAACGAAGGCAGGTTCCAGCCTTGTTGTGACAAGGGCAGAGCGTGCTCTGATTGCTGTGAGCCTGCCCACGCTAGAGCAAGTAGCTTGCGTGTTCTCTAATATTTTAATATTAATTTAGCTTTAAGTGACCTCGAGGCTTTTGTGTAGACTGTGGAGGCTTAAAATTGCCACGGACTTCTTGTCTGTCTTGGGGTTAATCACAGGCTTGTTTTATATGTAAAATGTTCTCAAGTTCTGCATAACTGTTTTTAGATTTCCCATGAAACTGTAACGAGTCCCTGACTGGATATTAGAAGCTCTGTATGTATTCTTACTGGAAGTATCTTCATTGCATATTCCTTTGTGTTGCTTCATCCACCCGGGTTTGGTTTCCATCACTGCTGCGTTTGCAGGTGTCACCGAGGGGAAATTGGGCGACTGGGTGCAAGTTTGTTCGTTGATGCCAGTGATGGGAGCCCTGGCAGGTCCGTGATGCCCCACCGCCTGCCGGCTGGTTCAGCCGGCATTCGCCGTTAGGGTACCGACTGGCAGGGCAGGCTTCAGGGGGGAAAAAACTCCCTGGAGCTTCAGGTTTAATGTGGAAAACTCTAGGATTGGGGAGGAGGGAGAAATTAACTGTGTAACATTTGTCATTTTCTTTTTAAATGGAAATTTTTTGCTCTTCCAGCTGCAGGGGGTCTTGCTGGGAGGAAAGCTTTCCTGGTGTTTACTGGTATTTTGCTTGTTTCAGCCTATATCCTGTTATTCCTAGGGCTCTGCAGGAAGAGCAGGGATGAGTTCCTGTCCCTTGAGAGGGGGAAGTGTCCCACGTCACCCGTTCCCAGGCTGCTGCAGGACCGTTCACCCTTCTGCACTTTCTAAAGTCTCTGTGAAATTCCGTGGCCCTTTCCCAGGTTTCTTCATATTTGCATGAAGGGTTTCTTTAACTTGATTTCCCTGCTTGTTGCTCCAGCCTCTCCTTTGAATATAAACACCACCGTGGCTCTGCTGGGGTTAGCACCCTTCAAATATTTGCGCGAGATGGCCGTGCCCTGTTTAGCCAAGGGCTGTGTCCACAGTTCTCATACGTCTCGTGCTGCAGCCAGCTGTTCCTCTGGCTCTGCCTCAGTCTCGGAGGCGCAGAGGTCACGCGGGAACACAGAAAAAACTTTGGTCTTTAGATTCCAGATTTCCTGAGTCTGTCCCACGCCTTGATCGCAAGAACCTTCTTCCTCTTGTATTGAACTAAATGCGTGAAAGCAGCCCGAATCAGCGCGTCCCTGGGGGCTCCTCCCATCCCCAGCACCGTTAACGAGTTTCTCTTGATACCGCGGGCGCAGCTCCGA
>NW_010525023.1:409-1566 GCF_000687285.1 Phaethon lepturus | reverse complement strand
CAGGAGCCAGGTGCTGGCGGGCAGGACACACCGTGCAGCCACGCCGGCAGAGCCAAGTGCCCACCCAGCCCCTGCAGGCACGAGTCCAGAGTGGATCCTGCAGGACATCTGCCGTGGGGAGCCCAATCCCCACCAGCACCGGTGCTACCCCTGCCGTAAGACCACAGACAGGATTAGAGAGGCCTGGGCAGAGCTTTAATTACTCCCAGCTCCCTGGGGCCAAGCAGCCTAATTAACAGGCCGCGGGGCTAGTGCAGCACAGAGCCGCCGGCTCTGACGCCTCGGGGTCCCAGGGCTTCCCCTGGGCTCCCTGGGGGGATCCCGGGGCAGGTGTGGAGCCATTGCCCACCATAGCATCCCGGCTCCGGGCAAGCACCAGCCCTCGCCGGGAAGGGGATGCGCAGCCACCACATGCCGGGGCACTTGATGAATGTATTTTTCCTCCACGATGATAACAACTCACCCCGACCCCCATAACACTGTGCTGAGGGTGAAGCAGGAGGTGCAGCCCCCAGGGACCCGCGCACTGCCCTCATGCCCGCTCCAGCCTGGCAGGGAGGGTCCAGCTCTGGTCCCCATCCTCCATCCCAGGAGGGAAGAGGCATCACCGCAGACGCTGCCCTGGGGAAGGGCAGGGAGGTGACAGGATCCCAGCGGCCCCCCCAAGGACGGGGTGGCAGCTTCAGGCTTAGGAATGGGCCAGGCAGGTCTGGGAAAAGGAAGAAGCCCCCACACCCCTGCCAGCCAGTGCATCCTTGTGTTGCCCCTTCCAACAAACCAGCCACACAGAGCGGCCACTCCCAGGGACCCCACAGACGCCCCGGGGTCCCATGGGTCCCATACCAGCCCCCAGCACCAAGGCTGCCTCCAGCACAGCCCCGGGCTCGCTGCTAATCCCTGCTCAGACCAGCACCAGCCCAGGAGGAACAGGCTGGTCAGAAGGACCTGAGGATTAAGTTCATTTCACCATGGAATTACCCCCGATTGGGGTCTGGAGACACAATTTCATTTTATCTGCCACGCTCCAGTGAGCACACACAATCACACTAATCCAGTCGCTGGCCAGGCTGGATTTGCAGGGCAGGACCCAGGCGGGCCGGGGGAGATGCTGGCAGCACAGGCACTGGCCGCGCGCGCGCCGGCGCCACCCAGGCCCC
>NW_010525023.1:0-280 GCF_000687285.1 Phaethon lepturus | reverse complement strand
AACCGGGATCCAACCCCGGCGGGGCCCCCCCCTCCCCCGCCTGACTACCCTGCCCAGGGAAGAGGCACCAACCACGCTGTGAGAAAGCGCGAGGTACGTGCAGGACCCACTGCGTAGCCGCAGTTGGGTGGGCAAACCCTCACAGGTTTGTCTTCAGGAACAAACACCAAACGCGGGCTGCACGCGCCCGGCTGCACACAAGGATGCTCAGGCAACGGGGGATGCTGGGTGCTGCTCTGCACCCGCCCCCAGCAGCGGCCGGCGTGGGAAAACACCCGCG
>NW_010525022.1:257-5661 GCF_000687285.1 Phaethon lepturus | reverse complement strand
CGAGAGCGCAGCGACTCCCTCGCCGTGCCTTGCGCCAGGAGCCGATGCAGCAGAGTCCGGCCGCTGCGCCGCGAGGCCGAGGGGCAGAGGGAGGGATGCTCTGCTACGCTTGCCACCGCTCTAACACATCCACCAACGCTTTACACTCTTCCAGCATGGGACCGGCTTACAGCGTAGCAGGATTTATATATTAAAAGAAACCAACAGAGAAGTACTTTACAACTATGTACAATGAAAGGAAATCCATACGGGACTGCTGGGTGTATATACATGAGTGTAGATTGGCACAGTGGCGACCGCTCCAGCGTTGCATTTGCTTGCAAGGACCATGCATCTAAACCACGGGCTTTGCTATTGCATCTCTTTTCCTTTTGCCTTTTCCCCTCTCATTTGTGCAAGATAAGATACACAGCTCTGGATTCCCAGCTGCTTCCTTCTTTCTGGTGTCCCCGTACGGTCACCACGAGGATAAACTATAGGAATTGGAATCTGGTGACAGACGTGGTATCCCTTTTCCTATGATTTATCATATACAAGCTAGCAAATGTTATAAATATAGAAAGGTTTTTGTTGTTTTTTTTTTAAATTCTCCATTCAATAAATATCTGCAATTAAGCTTAACTAAACCCCAAGTCATCCAGGTGAAATGAATTCTTAAAACAAAGGACACCAGAACTCCCGTCACTATGCTCCTGCCAACCCCTGCGTAGCAACTGTATTGCAACCAAGCAAATGGGGTTCCTGGAAATGCTACATGAGCTCTGCCTATTGCTTATCTAATTAGAGATGACATTTCACTGTCACTGCTGTGCATTTACTGAGGAAATTTCCTCTAATTAGAAAAAAAAAGAAAAAAAAAGAAAAAAAAAAGAGCGAGACTAGGTCAGTTTTCTGCATGCAACAAGTACCTACCTACTTATTAGAGTGTTGCATGTTTGGACAAAGATTTTTATTTAGCACCTTGTCATTGTCAAGAGAAAGGGGTTACTGCATCTTAAGGGAATGCAGAACCGGCCCGAGGATGAGCGCATGGACAAAGCCCATGATACTCACTTACTGAAAACCATGGGCAAATCTCTTAAATATGCTGTCTTCCCTCCCCTGGCTTTCCCTAATGTTTGTTAACACTAAAATAAACATTAAAAGCATTCTCTACATTTAGAAAGACACATTTTTGTACGGATGAGGCAAAAGTCAAACAGCAGCAATAGAGATGGGGGAATGGGCTGCACTTCAAGCAAACGCCATTCATCCCCAAGGCAAAAAAAAATTAAAAATCTTAATATTTAATGAGCAAAGAAGAGCTTGTTCCAGGAGAGGGGGGTACTGGATTGATATCCCTATAAAAATACACTTACGTGTATCGTACGCTTAGGTTTTTGTGATGTCTTAACAGAGCTTAAGAGGTTTAGAGAAACAAACACTGGACGTCTTAACTTCGTGGCGTGAGTTAAGGTCCCCCTTGCTCCAGCAGCGGGGGAGCAAGCACGCGCGTTGGGAAGCGGGGTTCGGCCAACATCCTTCTGGAGCAGGTTTGTGCTGTTGATGCAAAATTAATATTCCGTTGAAGGAGACCTGATGCTACAGATCAGCTTACAGGCAGAACAACACGATGTTTATACAACCTCCCGGAGACATCCTGCCGCTATTCCCCCCGGGGAGGGAGGAACCCTGCTACCATCTTGCTTTTAAAAAGAGGGTCTGAATCAATGTGGCCGGGTGGGTTCAGCGAAAGCAATGTGCCTAAATGTTAAGAGACCCTTCAACAAATGAACTGTATCTTCACCTCTGGCCCAAAATCTCTGAGGGACACAGAAAGCTTTTGAGAAACCGTGTGTGCAACTGGCCCTTCTAACGGTGTGCGGGTGGGGAGGGAGGGAGTGAACCCGTCACCTTCAACAGGCTGCTGGTAGCAAGGAAAGCGAAAACAAGAAGCCCACCCTGAATATGACAAATCCAACGCAGCTTTCTGCAGCCGGGAGTGGGTATTGCTTGTGCGGCCGTGCCGGCCAAGCCCGCAGTTAATGGTTCTTGTGGTGTGCAGGCATGGTGAGCAGCCGTCCGTCCGTCCGAACCAGGAGTTTTTAAGCAGCTCTACTTCATGATACACATACAGGTTTTCAGCCTTCACTCTACATTATTAAGATTCCTCCTTTGGCCCCATCTATTTAAATTCTGACCAGCTCCAAAACCCTGAATAACCCAAAGTGCTTCAGTTTGTGGAAATTGTCGCTTCTGCTTTCTCCGAAGGCAAAAGGCTAACGGTATCCTCAGAACACAGGTTACTAAAAAGAGCCAACGCCGCCCCGCTCCGTGGAGCACCCCATGCCCCCCGTCCTCCCGAACTATCAAAAGGGCTTTTCTGGCCTGCTTGCTTTGCCCTCCGGCAGCGCCTTGCAAATGACACTGTTTGTGTTTCTGCATCTGCATCCGGGCCGGCTCACTTGGTCGTAGCATCGCTGGGACAGCTTGACGCAGCCGGTGGCTGGCAGGTAGCAGAGCAAGCACGGGAGCACCAGGGACAGGGCGCTCATGAAGGACCAGCGGGCACAGCAGTTTGAGTGGGAGCAGGAGCAGGGGTGGTCGGCGCACGTTCCCTCATCATCCTCGTTGGTGCAGTGGTAGAAGACGCCCTTGACGAGACACATGCAGGTGGAGTAGTTGACCAGGTTCTGCGCCGAGCAGAGGCACTCCTGGTTGCACACCCAGCAGGAAGGCAGAGTCCGGGGCAGCGCGCACTCCTTACACTTGCATTTCCCGCAGGCTTCGCACAGTAGAAAGTGCTTGTCCAGTTCCTGAGACGCAGGTCCCTTCAGGTCCAGGGGTTTGCCGTTAATTGCCTTGGGCTGAATGCGACCCGCTCTGGGGGAGGACTGCTCCGCCACGGGCGCCGGGGCCATGTGGTCCAAGAGCCTTTGGTCTGAAGATGTGCTGCTGCTGCTGCTGATGGAGCTGGGGCGCCCGCTGAAGGAAATCCAGGGGTGGGTGACATCCTGCTCACACCGCTGCAGGTGCTGGTTGGTCAAGACCAGTTCATGGGGGCCTCGGGGACGCTTCTGGGCTGCCAGCTGGGAAGTGGTGGGGTTGTCAGTGTAATCGTTCTCTATGTGAGTTGTCTTCATCTGGTCGATCGGCAGGATGGTGAGCGGATGTCCCATAGGGGATCCGACTGTCCAGCAAGGGCTGGACCATCACAGAGTTGGGAACGACGGTGATGTTGTGGGGAATCCGGGGCTCCATGGATAAACCAGTCTGATTAACGGTGAAAAAATCTGCTCTTAAGGATCCTGGGGGAAGGAAAGGAGAAAGAAAAGGGGTGGGGGAGAGAAAGAGCGCATCGTTACTGAACCACCCTGCAACCCCAGCCCAAACAGGGCTCTTTGCTGAGGCTGGTTATTATGCAGAAGGCCTTACAAGGTGGACTTGTGTCCAAGGGAGTTGGAGCACGGTATAAAGCACGTCGCTCTTCCTCTGCTACTGTTTTCCTCTCCCTAACCTTGGCCACAGATAGCTCCTCCGGTCCTGGGAGGGCTTCCGTTACTGCAGGCTCCTGACGTGCCCATTCACCATTTCTACTGAGGAAAAGCACATCGTAGGGTTACCGGTGCATAGTCACGTGTATTTTTGTCAGCAAACTGCCTGAAATGACATATCTCGGGTTTGGGGAGTTTTGCCCCAATTGACCTTGATGCCTAAAAAACCTGATGGAAAGCTGCGGCTCGCAGGAGCGCTGGCCTGGTGCAAAGACGCTGCGGAGCGTGGGGCCGAGCACTTGTCCTTGCTAACCCAGACTCTGCCTGTGGGACGGTGGCTTGGCTTCGGCGAGGAAGCGTCCCGTCGCCGTCGGGAGCCGCTTTCAGCCCTCCCGCGGGAGGGGGACGATCTTGCTCGGCAGCTCGTCCGGTTGCAAACCAGCGCGCGAGCGGCCGGGTCCGGCTCACGGGGAGAGCACGCACGCGGGTCAGGCCTGACACGTCACCTGGCGCGGGTGATTAGGCGCTGTTCGTCAAAACACTAAGCGGACTAATACTCAGTTTAAGTGCTGTTTACTAGCCGAACTAGCTAAGCCGTCTGTTGCCGCAGTTTCTGATTTCATTGAAAGAGTGCAATTTGTCCTGGAGTCGGTCCAAAGAGTCAGCAGCGGCGTAGGACAAGAAACCACAGGAAGTAGCTAAACTTAAATCAAAGAACGGAAACGACTTGGTTCAAATTTAGAAAGTGCACATTGTTTTCTAGTAGATGTGCCGTTTCCTCACGGGGTGACCTTTATTCATAAATAATATAATGTTGGAGATCAGTTTAAAGAAGAGGTGAGGAAAGCTTCAGAGCAAGTTGCAGGGGAGAAAAGCTTCTGGTGTCAAGGAAAAGGAAATAGTGAACAGCTTAAGGCATTGCCAGTTGTTTGTGTTCAGATAAACAAATTAACCTTTTCCAACGGCACGAAAGTTTTTAATATTACAGCAGTCTGGAAAAAAGTCAGGAAAAAACTGCGTCCAGCTACAACCAAGTCACACACGAGAAGTGTGTGTGTGAGAATAAATGTCCACACTTGTCCTGCCAGAGCGCATCCCCCCCCTTAACACAGCGCTACAAAAATTGGAGCACGAGCTAACGATGCATTTTTGGATGGAGAAAGGGAAGTGCATTATCACCCACGGAAAAGCGTTACTAGAGTCCACTATTATATTTGTAAATCGGTGCTTTGATAGATCACTTGGCATTTGGGGGGCTGAAAGTCTGCCAGCTCTCCCGCGATCAATAGGAGAGAGGGCTGCCGCCGGACGGGGGCCAGAGCGGCAACGCGTGGTCAGTACGGCACATGCTGGCACCGCGTCCTGCCTGCCGGGCTCCTTTTGTCCCCGTCCCTGTCCCTGCACAAGACAAGCAGGAAGAAGTGCTTTATCTAGCAGTAATGATGATTATTGCAATGCAGTCCTTGTGCTCTTACTCTTCACTAGTTAAAATTCTCTGCTGGGTCTCAGCCATTCAGGCAAAGTTTTTTTTCGTTATTCATAGCTCGTTGACATCCTAACTCGAGAAACAAGAGAGTTTTTGAAGCATCTACTTCTATTTACTGTATTTAAAAAATAAAAAGAAGCAATGATTCTGGCAATTATGGGGCACGCAGCGAGAAAAAAAAATCGGTTTTCTTTTGTACATCGGCATCCAGTGTCGTGATATAGAAGGTACTTGCTGCAAAGCCAGAGTTTAGCAAAAGAGTCAGTTCTGTGTCGGCTAGGTGTTATGTCTGCAGGAAGACTTTGATTTCACAGGGTTTTGGGTTGTGTTGTGTTTTTTTTTTTTTTTAAGGAGAGAGATGTAGCTGTTCTGGCCGGCAAGAGTAAACGCAGCAGAGCCGATGTTAGGTGGACGGTAGCAGGAGGAAATGGCGGCACGCCGAACG
>NW_010525022.1:0-247 GCF_000687285.1 Phaethon lepturus | reverse complement strand
GGAGCCTATCTGGTCCTTCACGTGCCTTCATTGCCTCGCCGTAATTTTTAAATAACCTCTAGCACGGAGTCTGTGTTCCGGCCCGAGCTCAGTCCCACTTGTTACCGAGTCTCTGGAGTTTGGTCCCTTCGCCGTAGGTTTAGACTGGATCTGCGGATCGTGATTTATTTTAAGGTGCCTCCTGTGCCAGCGGGTGTGGTGAGGAGGAGCTCTTTAGCCCTCCGATGCAGAGAGGCTGGTCCGGTGC
>NW_010525021.1:0-518 GCF_000687285.1 Phaethon lepturus | reverse complement strand
TAACTCTCTCCCAGCTGAAACCAGGACAGCAGCAAATGTCTTCTTAAATATGAATGGCTCTGGAATCATCCCAGGGTTGAGCCCTTGGCATCCCAGACGGTGCTTCAGTAACTCCCCTGCTAGAAAATGTCAGTGCTGCAGACATGAAGGACCACAGATACTGAAGGACCACCTTTGCGGTCTCCTAGGAGCCACATAACGACACATCATGCTGGTGATATGAACCATTCTCCTTCCTAATACAGTCTCTGCTTCCCATAAGCACACTACGTACAGGGTTGCAGCTCCCCTAAGAAACCTGCCACTGAGATGATGACATGGGCTGTCACCTTAACCATCACACAAATGTGTTACAGTTGGATTGCTGTTAACGTGCATGGACCCATGCAAGAATACTGGAAAACCTGAGTATTGAAAAGCAGAAAAACCGATAACTTCACAGATATAAAAACTCTATCCTGCATAGAACATGGTGCCTTCTTTCACCTATGTGTCCTGGTTTCAGCCAGGATGGAGCT
>NW_010525020.1:9044-9596 GCF_000687285.1 Phaethon lepturus | reverse complement strand
GTTGTTTGGGTATAGCTGTAGAAAAATACAATTGCGGTTTCTTGTTTGCGAAGTAGGAGACGAAAACGTTCAGAATTCTTTCTCTTGCAGATTTATAACAGGCACAGCCTGTGCTTTGTCAGGACCTTATTCAGAGTCTCCATGTTGTCCCATCTAGATGAAACGGATCTGAGAAGAAGCTGGGGACATTCTGTTCGGTCTGGACATTGCCAGTGAGCTTTAGACTCTGAAAAAGACAGGCGTGTATCCTTCAAGAAGCAGAGAGGTACAGACTAAATGGATCTAAAGACAGCAGTGTTCAATGCAGCTCGTGATGGCAAGTTGCGGCTCCTTTCCAAGTTACTGGCAAGCAAAACAAGAGAAGAGGTGGCCCTACTGATGTCAGAGAAAACCAATGGGGCCACACCACTTCTGATGGCAGCCCGTTATGGCCACCTTGACATGGTGGAATACTTGTTGGACCATTGCTCCGCTTCGATAGAAGTTGGTGGTTCGGTGAATTTTGATGGTGAGACCATTGAGGGGGCTCCGCCATTATGGGCAGCATCGGCA
>NW_010525020.1:0-8799 GCF_000687285.1 Phaethon lepturus | reverse complement strand
CCGCCATTATGGGCAGCATCGGCAGCTGGCCACTTGAAGGTGGTTCAGTGTCTGTTGGATCATGGTGCCTCTGTCAACAATACCACTCTGACAAATTCAACACCGCTTAGAGCTGCCTGTTTTGATGGCCACCTGGAAATAGTAAAATACCTTGTGGAACACAAAGCAGACCTGGAAGTATCAAACCGTCATGGGCATACATGCTTGATGATCTCGTGTTACAAAGGCCACAAAGAAATTGCTCAGTATTTACTTGAAAAAGGAGCTGATGTTAACAGAAAAAGTGTTAAAGGTAAGTTAATTTTCTCACTTTCCTTGTGGTAAGTAGGGGTAAAGTTACTCATTTACCCTTTTTTAGGAAGCTAACATTCAAGAATATTCTTCTAGTCTCATAAAGTGGATGAGTAAGACATAAAGTGTATTTAGCTATGTTTTTACTCTTTGTTTTTTTTTTTTAAATTTAGGCCTTTGTTAACACGGTTTGTATAATTTCACTCTAAATTGATAAATTTAAATCTTAAACCCCTAATTTTTAAAGAGTCATATGAAAGGTCACATTTATGCATGTGCAAAAAGCTAAGAAACTTGCTGAGAACTGCTCTTTGTAGTCAGTTGGTGTAGCAACACACTCAAATATACCAGCCTATAGTCTTGTTTTTCGTACTGTGTCCTAACAAACCAGATACGCTGTACATAACTGACCTGTGACAATAAGGCTAGTACAAGGAAAGATGCATAAAGGAGGAAAATTTTTTCAACATTAGGAACGAATAACCACTTTTCTCTTCACCCTCCTGTCCCTCCAAATTTTTGAATAATTTTGGATCTGTTTTCAGTGTTAGTATACAAAACCATATATTAGGATTAAAGAAATGAAGCTACAGGTTGACTGTGATCCCAGTAGAAGGACTTCCAGTGGTGCACAGATCACTGTATCTGTTTACAATTACTCTGGTGTTACTGTTCAAAGTGAAGATTTCTGTTGGTTTTGCTGTGATCATAATTTTGTGGACCTCTTGGTTTAGCCACTGGGTTTTTTATTACATCTCAAACTTGTATGTGGGTGTGATATTTGCCTGAAAAGCATGCCAGTTATTGCAGGTTACAGTTAATTTTTAGGTCACTGAGCCAGGATTGTGTTTCAGCCACTATTTTTTTATATATATGTTACTAATCTGCTAATAACCCTTTTTGTAGTGTAATACTTCCACTGCCTCTTTCTGGCTAATTACATTTGTAACAGTATACTATACTTTACAGTTCTTTCTGTTAAAGCATACTCTGTGTCTAGATTATTGTATAATACTCGTAAATGCCAAATAGAAGAGTAATCTTTGCAGAAGCTGTTCAGTTTAATGTGCCTTTTTTCAGCAAATCATGCAGATATGTGGGTTTAACGTAAGGAAAGCTAAACTACAGATTTGTCACAGAGGTGGGCAGAGCAAAATAAATCTTCCTTTGTAAGTATTTAAGGTTGCTTATGAATCATCATGGACTTGTGATAGGATAAAAATGTCATTTTTTTCTAGACAGCGTTCTTGGAATGACAAGCTAAATATAAAGTGTATATTGTTTTTTAGTTATAAACCAATCTGTTTATATGGTCAGCACAAACAGAGCAGCGCTGTTAAATACCTGATGTAACAGGGGAAAAGATATCTCTCTGCAGCTTTTCCCCCTCATTTTGTGTTGGGGGAGTAGGCCTTACTTTACTAGTTTTTATTATTCACTTTACTAGTGCAGTAATGTTACTTGTCTTTGTTTAAATGACTTAGTGACAGCCACGCACTCCTGAGGATTTTCTCGGGGCCTTCAGTTTCTCTATGATCTTAGTTTCTTCCTCCCTCTGCTTCCTTTAGTTTCTGTGTGACTTGCAACTAGGCACATGAGCAAAGGTTCATAAGGTATAACTGATCCTTACGTAAACTAAATTTTTTAAAAAGTCGGATTGGATATGTTTTAGCTCATTAAAACTAATTTTATACTTTGAGTTGCCATGTGTACAAATGCAAGTGTGTACATAATATCTATCAATTAAGTATGGCATCCCTTTTTGTCTGTGGAAATTCCCTCTGATATGACAGCAGCATTCAACTTCTTATTGGGATCTTAAAGCAGCCTGACCTCTGAAGCTATTTAATAAGCAGTGATGAGGTGAAGGAGGAGTGAAAGAAAGCACTGTAAACCCTGAAAGTGAAAGTCAGCTGTGGAAAGGCAGAACTGAGCAAAACTGGGTATTGCAGTGGCTGAGGCTCAAAAACTAACTTTCTCAACTTTGTTTTGCAAGAATCATAGGATCAGAGAATAGTTTGGGTTAGAAGGGACCTTTTAAGGTCTTCTAGTCCAACGCCGCTGCAATGAGCAGGGACAAGAATGCTCAGCGGCTATTGATTTCCAAATTAGTATTTTCAGCAAGATTCATTCTACATTGTCATGTTCCACCTCAAAGTCTCGGTGTTTTGTTTTCAGTTTCTACTCCTCCCTGCTGTGTACTAAACTGTTGACAGAGGGTGTCTGTGCTTGTAGTAGGAAGATACAGAGAACTTGAGTGCTCTGCTCTTGAATAGTAGAAGTTGTTGCTATGCTTGTATCTGAACTCTTTTTAGATAGGCCTCTTCCTGGGACATGTACGGAGAAGCCTACTGCTCTGTGAAAGTTGTAAAAGCTTTAGTTACTACAAATTTTGCTTAATTTAAATTACAACACTCCTTGTAAGAACAAAATGATACCTTCAGTAGAGGTGCTGTTGTGGGAGATTACTATAGATTCTTTTCCAGACATTATTCTTAAAATCATGGCAGAGGGAGAAATTACTTTAACTATTCCATGTGTTTTTCTACTGGATTTTCATATTGCAAGATAGAACTTTATTCATATTTTAAAAACCAGGAAAATCTACAGCTGGGAAAGATATCAAAATGTTTTGGAAGTGTTGACAGTTCAGGGAAAAATCTAAGTACTTTGATATGAGAAAACAGGTAACTTCACAGGCATCTAAAAGTCAGGGTGACAACTGAGGCAGGGTATGAAACAACAGATGAAAATGTGTGGTGAAATCCTGCTTCTAAAATACAGGCAGAATCCCACAACCATGTTTTGGACTATGGAAATTCAGAATACAGAGGTTCTTGAAAGACAGTTGTGGAAGTACAATAGTATGGCTAGGAAATTACTAAAGATCTTCATAAAGACTTAAGAGTATGACTCGGGTAAGGTGCTACACTGAGGTAATGTGTAGGTCTGGCACTGTCTCACAGGAGATGGTGGTGAAGAAGATGTTTGGGGTAGAGAAGTGCTATAATGTGAAAGGTGGCCAATGGTTCTGAATTTAAAGTACAAGCCTTTAGTTGTCTTTGTTCCTTCTGTTTTGCAGATCTGAACTTTCACAGTTTCCCCAAATTTTTATGACGCACATAGGCAACACAATTGTAAACAAAGGACTTTCAAAAAAATACTTTGTTACATGAACAGTGTTAGTGAGGGCGAAAAACTGATACCTGGGGTAAGAAGGGTGCATTTTTTTCCTCTTAGAATTGTGGAAAATGGCAAGGATATCGTTAGCTATCTTTTCTTGTAGAAAAGCAAAAAGCAGCCAAAACAACGCTTAAAAAGTGAGTTAATTCATCACTGTCTTCCTAATTCAGAGGCTTCTCCAGTATATTACTGATGGTTTAAGAAACTGCAGATTAAAAATAACAAAGCTTAGTAAGTTTTACTGGTATATAATAATATCTCAAATGTAAAGTTGTGTGATTTTTTTTTTTTTTTTTTTTCCCAGAAACAAAAGCAAAACCTCTTAAAACTTAAAGATCTTAAAGCTTTCATGCTGCTCTTAAAAGGAGGAGTGGTGTGGATAATGCTAGCGTAGCAGAAACCTGAGTTTTTTCAGAGGAAGTAGAACCCTAGAACTAAACCTGAAGTGAAGCACACCTACCTGTGTGCTGGACGAGGAGGATGTTCGCTGTGTGTTGGCTGCATGCAGTTTTCTGTTCTGCTGCATTGCGAAGCCTGCCTGTGATCAGTTGTTAAGAGTGGTGCTCCCTTACCAAGTTCAGAATAGACCCCTGGGTTCTTGAATACAGTGTTTCACTGGTGTGTTTCTGTGCACAGTCTTCGTTTGGCTGCTATGGGTAGGGACGGAAATGCTTACTTTTGTAATTTGAGTGGTAGCAGTCTTTGGGCCTTCAAATTGCAGGTTTGGGCTCTCTTGCAGATCTACCTGGGGCTGTGTTTGTTGGATTTTATATTTAAAACAAAAAAATTCATATAATTGCCCCAATAAAATTATTTTGCATGCAGACTGTTTTAAAGGGATCTTATCCTTCTGTTCTAACACCAGACAGGACACTTGCATTTTGAAAATTGGCAATGCACATTTTGATAATTTGTGTTGCGCTTTATCCTCTTCCACCAGACCTGCTGCAGTAATGGAGATTCATTCCCTTCCCTTCTGCAATTAATGAGTTAAATTATAGGTAAAGTACACAGATCCTGATAACCAGGGTGCTCTGAATGTAATGACGCAGGGACTAAGGACTCTCTTCCAAAATACCTACTTGAAAGGCAGATTTTTTTCTGAACAGGACTTGTAAGTTTGCCATTGTGCAGCTGCTTGGTATGTGGTCTCTTTCTCTTCAAGGTGGTATTTGTGGTTTTTACTAGTGGTCTTAACTAACTCTGTCCCTCTGTTGTTAGCAGACTCATCTGCTAGCCAAAAGATTACTTTTTCTTCTCCAGAGTATTAGAAAATTTCCTAAGAACTGCTGGATGAGGTGTTCCTTTAGGTGTCTCTTGCGATGTGCACAGGAATGTTTGGTTGTAAGCCCTGATTCTTTGGCGTTTATGATCCTCTATACTACTGTAGCAGTTTGAGGGACTCGCATATATTTGAAAATGCAAAAATAAAGCTATGATTGAAAATCTTCTTGTTCTTAGATTCCACTGGCATAGGATTTGATTAGGTTTGTAAAATAATGTGGAGGACAAGGCTTGTTGACTCTGCTTTCTCATTTTGGAAAGTATAAAAGCATGAAGACCTCAGTGTCTATGTGTACTGTATCAAGATTATACATACAGTAGTACTGTATCAAGGGCTAGTGCTATTTCAGTATTGTCATTTTTGTGGAGTACTGCAAAGTGTAAGACTCAAACCTGCTGGTAAGGGGAAAACTTTTATAGACTTGGTAGACCGAGAAATAGGGGAATTAGCAAGATTCACAGTCTTTGCTGTATGATCACTGTGGTTTCGTATGTATTAAAAATAAGTAACTTTCTCTTGCAGTAAACATTAAGGAGTCTGACAGGTTTGTTCTCTTCTGAGGTTTTTTGTCTTGTCTGCTTGCCAAGATTCATTGGGGGGGACGGGGGACGGGACATGGGACGGGACACGGAACACAGACACCAAACAAACAAAAAAAAAACCAAAACAAAACAAAGCTTCCTTTCTCTTTTTTCTCCTTTCTTTTTTTCCCCTTGTGAACAAACCCTTGCTCTAAAAGTGGTGTTGTGTGTCCTTTTTGTGTGGGTTTTCTGGTTTTTTTTTTTTTTTTTTGTTCCCTTTTTTGGTCAGTAATACATGGCACAGTGCACTGCATTTTGTAGATATTTTGTGTGTGACGCTGTCTGGAAACTGAACTTCAGTAGGCATGTCTATAAATAAAATAAGGAAGATAGAGTTTAAAGAAATAAATTCTTGAAGCTCAACTAAAAAGGCGTTTATGTTGAAATGATTAACAGCATGCTTTGTATTGGTAATCTTGATAATACAAGTTCTCGTGAAAGTACTGGTGAGCAAGAGAGCAATGATTCTGTTACAGCATATGGAAACTAGATTAAAATAACTTGTTGAGATTATTAGTTCTTTGCAATTTTTACTTCTTAAAAGGAAGGCATACCTTTAGTTTTTCTTTGTCATGCATACTAAGCATAGGGACGTATAGCAGTTTTCTTGTGTACTGTCCATATTTGTAATGTATGTACCAGTACTTTTTTTAATCAGTAAAACGCTTGGAACACTTACTTACTTCAAGTGCTCTGCTAGGAAAAAAATCAATATTACTTCACTTTTATAAAGTGATTGATTTCATCTGTAAGGCTGAGAAATATAGATGCGTTGTTAATTTTACATACTGGTCAGTCATTTAAATGAAATCTATCTTTCTTTCTATTAAGTTTAAAGATCTTGGATATGAAATCAGATAGATACTAAATTTTAATATAAATTTTACTACCCAGAAATTTGATCAAGCATTTTGTAAGTATTAGGAAGTAGGTGTATTTAATTGATTGCAAATCAAGTCAAATCACTTTCTGTGTCATTACTTCATTTTCTTTCATTCCCATGTCACAAGCTACCAGTCTATTTTGGGAATCATTTGCTTCTGACAGAAAGACATGTCCTCATTATGAATTTGAATGCCCACCCCCCACTTTGATAAGCTTTTGGTAACACTGGATAGTTAGAGAATTAGTTCTCTGATATGTGAAGTGTTTGTGTAATATTCATACCACTTTTAAAGAAGGACTGTAACAAAGGCATAAAACATGCAACTGTGGTCAGTTGACCATACCTTTTTCCTTCATTCGTTTTTGCAAGATTTGGAAGGACTGGAGGCGGTGTTACTCCATTTCTTTGTTGCTGTTTTTAATTAGAGGAAGTTATTAGGTAATGTGAATAGTAAAGTTTTGTACAGATAGAAATGCTTTGTAAGCAGTATTAGCAATACAGTATAGTGGCACTCACTTTCTAACAGGGAAATACCGTGACTACCAAACCTTTCCAGTCCAATTTTATTTCCATGCAAGAATAATAAACCTTTCATGTTGTTGTAATATTAACTATTTTCTATATGTGATTAAATTTCTGCAAATGATTTTGGAATGAAAAATGGATTAAGAAAATATAATTAAACCTATTTTGAAATAATCATTCACACCTTTAAAAGTAATTTAATTTGACCAACATCTTTGTATGCATCCCTTGAAAACTGCTTATCGAAGAGAATGACTTTCAATTTTTACTTATTTTGAGCCTTTTTCCTTTTTAATACAGCAGTAGATATAATGTAGATTTTCAGTTTGTTACTGAATAAATAGTGTTACAAAAAATGAATTAACTGCTGAATTGTGTTCAGCCACTGTTTGTTCCTGTCACTATAGACAGTATCTTGGTTTTGAAATGGGTGAGTTGATTCACAGAATATATGGTTGATTTGCCATACTTACTTGAACTGTTCAATTCCTGGCCAATACGTGGAACATAGACTTCGAATAGATATTAAAACCACTGCAGTGTTTTCTTTCAAGCTCTTCCTTAAATTTAACACTTGATACTTGCTAGGTGTAGATGATTGGTAATCTTGTTATTTCTTAAGGCTTGGGTTTATGGGTTTTTTTTAAGCTGGGAGCCTGGACTGAGCTATCAGTCTACCTGTGCCCACTTTTACTCTGTGGAAACATGGTTTTTACATGGTATCCTTCCCACTGCTCTACCTGTGCCATGTAGTCAAATTTAAGTGAGGTGCAGCCACTAAAAAGTAGTGGTCATGGCCTTCCTTTATTTGTTTGTACATGGCTTAAAATAACTGGTTATTTTAAATCGAAGGGCTATTACAATATAAATAGATTAAAAAATTACACTACTTCTGATATGCTGTCAGTAACAGCTGTTTAAGCGTAAGTCAGTAATTGTAATATGAATTAAAAAACCAATTTTAAAAAAATTAAATTAAAAGGAATCTATTTGAACAGAGTAGTGAAATTCCTTGGAGTCTTAAGCATATTTCCACATCTTTTGCATAACTGCATTGTAAATTAATGACATACAGACTGTTGGATTGGACCTGAGTTTACCCAGACAATGGCTAAGCTTAATTCGTGTGGACTTTTTCAGTATTAAAGTGTCATAGCATATATGCCTGGCAATTGATAAAAGAGTGTCAAGAGCAGCATTATATGGCAATGGATCTACAGTGTGTAATATGAATAGCCGCCATTGATCCTGTTGTCAAAGCCAGCAGAATGTATATTAGTAGTTGTGAAGTAATAGTAAAAACTTCGGTGTTACTAATACCTTTTGGCTTATTTGTTTTTAATACGATTTTATGTTATGACTTTTTAAGTATCTTAAAAATATTAACTTGAATGTAGAAAATAGGCGCCAATTCCAGTGCTTCAGATTTCTGCTGTGAAGGACAGTATATGGACTTCTATACACCCTGAAATGGCTATATTAACTGGTGGCTCAGCCAACACCCAGATGCAGCTGTTTTTGCCCTCATCTCTAAGTGCAGAAGTACAGATGGTCTGAGGAACCAGACAGTCTTTAGTTCTGGATTGACCACTGTAGTTGCATTTTAACTATGTTTTCTTCTGCACAGCAAGATTTATGATGTATGTGTACTGGTAAGGTCTGCTTTTGACACCTTTATATCTTGGGAATTTAAAGGTCTGTGCTCCTCAATATTGAGGTATCGATAGTTTTCTGGTCTGTGATGTGCGATAAGGACAGAGGGAATTATAGCTGATAAAATATGCATGCCAAATTCGCCAAACTTTTTAATCCACCTACATTTGGATAAAATCTCTGTTTCTGCGATTGGAAATTTTGTTGGTCTTGGTAGAGACTGTAGTGTGGTCAGGCCTATAACTGACTTAATGTTCTCTATTAGCGATAAAAGTCGCTTAAGGTATTAAAGATTGAAAATCAACTGACATTGTATGAACTGAATTTAGCTTTGTGAATCTTGATTTAAGAGAGAGTTTCGGGTGCCCAGCATGGGTTCATGAAAGGCAGGTCCT
>NW_010525019.1:790-1160 GCF_000687285.1 Phaethon lepturus | reverse complement strand
TGTTTCTTGTGTAGGTCCCACGCACGGTGTTTTCTTTGGCTCTGCAAACCGTCCCTTTCAAGTGGATCACGGCTGAAGAATGACAGGCGGCCAGTGACAAATTTTAAACATTATTTAGAAGTCAGGGCAGAAAGCAAAGGGGTCAGACCCTAACGCCAGCGATGACGGAAGCAGCGACGGGGGGGCTGCGCGTGTTTCTTCTCACATGTGCTCAGGGGCTGAAAACCGGGAAGAAAAATCGCACCCAAGTTCCTCAGCTCCCTCCGGAGCCTCTAATGGGGTAAATTAATGAGCTGGAACGTCATGCCGGAGACGGGCGCAGGGGGACCCGACAGCGCCGGCGGCTGGCGGGGGGGGCGCCGGGGCCAAC
>NW_010525019.1:0-668 GCF_000687285.1 Phaethon lepturus | reverse complement strand
CTGCTCGGCCGTGCTGCGGGGGGGCCCGAGGGGGGCAGGAAAGGGGGGAGGGGGGGTTGCCGAAGCCGCGCAGCCGGTCTGTACAGGGCATCTCGGCAGGGCTGCCACATGGTCGTGAAAGGTCGGAGGAGTTTGGGGGGGTTATTGGCCAAATGAATAATAAATCAGTTTGGATCACCGTCACATTTTTGTTTTCTCTGTGCTTGGTGGTGCTTTCCAGTTATTTCATCCTTTTAAATTGTTTTGCTTCCTTCTGAGATGTGCCCTGGTATTTTTTTGGAAAATTGTGACCTGCAAGGCAGAGAGTCAGAGGTTTCGCTCTGTCCGTGCAAGGCGAAAGCTTCCAGGCTCTCTGAAATATTTTTTTTGAAAATTGTGACCTGCAAGGCAGAGAGTCAGAGGTTTCGCTCTGCCCGTGCAAGGCGAAAGCTTCCAGGCTCTCTGAAATGCAGAGCTTTTTTTGGAAAGGACAAATTAAGCTATTGGGACCTCTTTTTTTTTTTTCCCCCTTTCCCCTACCATCAGTTTTTTGTTGCTGTTTTTCTGGACATAGTCCCCTCTTGAAACTCCAGTTTCCGGCTGATTTTCCACTCATTAAATTTCAAATGCGCCGGCTCTGCCCTTGCCTTCAGCAGGTGCCAGATCTGCTGAGCTGGCAGCGCGAGCGT
>NW_010525018.1:0-1869 GCF_000687285.1 Phaethon lepturus | reverse complement strand
ACAGGGGCGCCGGGTCCCGCGATCGGTGCGAGGGCTGTCGAGCAAAACGATGCGGATCTGTTCACTGCAGAACGTTGTCCAACGCTTTGAAATTTAATTTGATTTTCTCCCCTCCTCCCAGCCGTCGGTCGGTACCTTTCGGTATGCTGGAATTAAAAGTTTGCTGTAAACTTCGTCTGGTAGTAAGAACAGCGTTAAGCGTTGCATTTAAATATTATACTG
Organism: Phaethon lepturus; assembly: GCF_000687285.1. Classification (NCBI taxonomy): domain Eukaryota; kingdom Metazoa; phylum Chordata; class Aves; order Phaethontiformes; family Phaethontidae; genus Phaethon; species Phaethon lepturus. The sequence continues at coordinate 1,647 of NW_010525018.1, read as the reverse complement.
TAGCAAATAAATTTTTAAATTAGTCATAACTGCTTAAACAAAAGGAAAAAAATAACTTTTAAGTGCCGGGGCGGTAATGTCGGTGGCAGCAGGCTGCAGGGCTTTGGAAACCGTCTTTCAGCGCTGGCGAACGGTGCTTCACCCACCCGGGAGCGGGGGAGCGTTACCTGGTGAATGCGGAGCGGTTCCGGCCCGTGTTAGGGATCGCACCTTACCTATAATGCTGACATGTCAATTGACACATATAACTCTTCGGAGTCATTTTGATAATTTTGTTTAAAATCACTCGTTCGTTCAAGTGAACGCAAAATTTTCATGGTAGATGCCTATTGATTTCAGACCAAAAATCCCCCCCCTCCTTTTTTTTTTTTTTTATTTTAACTATTTGAGCCTCTGTTAAAACAAGGTGTGTGCGGGTTTCAGCGGGCTAGTTTTGGAAATGCTCGGCGTACAAACAGCGCACAGAGAAAGCAGGAATCCGTGAGAAACCTTCTGTGGCTGCAGGTTATGTCCAGCCAAGCACGGTCCTGTATATAATTTCAAATATCAATAGGCGTACCTTTAAATATGCAGGGAATAAGCTGAGTACCTGTTGAACCGTTTCTTGAAACGCGCTATCCATCATGTGTATACGTACTCATTACATATCTATACACGCTACGGATAGCATCGTGACCGAAGGGGAGTGTGTGTTTGTGTGTGTGTGTACGTGTGCACATGCAGATGCATATATATCTTGATGCCACCTTGTTACGTGCCTTTTCTGTAAGGGTCATAGCTATTGAAAATCACAGTTACTGACAGTGTAGAAGAGAAAAATCCCGGCGAGACGAGCCTGTACCGGTGAAGGCGACTGATGGAACGGGCGGATTGGGACGGTCGAGGGAGAAAAGCAAATAAACATCTGTACGCGTCCAAACAACAGAAATACTAGGGGAAGTGCTTAAAAGAGAAATATTGCGGCGCTCTAAATGAGCTCCTTCTAACGTGTCTTCCCTCCTCCCCTTGCAATTTAGCGGCTCAATGGCTTTATGCCTAGAATAATAGGAATACCTGCACTTTCAACACAAGGGGATTAAACAGACCCAATCTCGGCTATATTCAAATAAGCTTCGAATATTCTCAGCCCGCCTTTCAAAGAAACACAATCCCCTCTGCGAATGTCCAACAACCCCCCCTCCAAAAAAAAAAAAAAAAAACCCAACTCCTCCAAACACCATAAGGGTAGAATTTTTTGCTTGTTCGTGGTTTACTGGTTTGGCGGTTCACTTTAATTTGAATTAAACTTCAGGCTTGGGTATACAAACAAAGTTAAAACAACTTTGCTAGGCAGGCGAGTTGGGTTTCGGTACAGTAAAATAATTCGGGTTTTTTGCTGTGCAGGTTATATATAAGAGAATAATTGAATATGCAAAACTAAGAATAGGTTTAAGCGATTTATGGTTTAAGTACTTTACATCTAAAATTGTATGAAATGTTCCTCCTATAATGTGATTGACAGAGCTATTAAAATCACCTATGTGGAAGAATTAAAACAAAAAAAATAGAGAGTCATGCCGTTTTCAGTAAAAGGAAGGAAAATCCAGGGAGTAAGGCAAAGGGGAGCAGGGCGGAGGTGCCCTCTCTGCGGAGTTAGGCCCCGCGTAG
>NW_010525017.1:9894-14288 GCF_000687285.1 Phaethon lepturus | reverse complement strand
GCTCAGTGTGAACAGGGGAGGCAGGTTTTGGTTTTTTTCTTCCTTGGGAAGCTATAGTATTTCTGCTGGTCATTTTTGCAACTCATGAGGAGATAAATAACGTTCTAAGGACATATAGGTCGTTCCTAAAGACGTTACAACCCTTGTCCTCTCCTGTGACAGCAAGCACTTGGCTGACCTTTGCAGCTCTTTATGCTGAGCAATTCATTTTGACGGATTTTGGTGTGTTTGTTTCTCTGACAGGTCTCTGACAGAAAGCAGACGGCCACCCGCTGCAGGGAGCCCCACAAGTCCAGATGAGGAGCGTACCTGCATCCCGGGACTCCCTTGTCCAGATGGGGCCACAGCACGGGACGGGCAGGAGCTGACCCAGGGGCCGCCTTCCTTACAGGTCGAACAAGAGGCAGTCAGGCCTTCAAAGGAGGTGATTTGCCTCCCTGTGACCCAAGGGAAGGGTATGGAAAGTGAACTGATCTTACAGGCAGGACCTTACAGTTGCAGGGGGGGTTTTTTTCCCGGCATACAGCTTGGCACCTCCCAGCTCCTGCTAAACCGTCTTCCAGTCCAGGAAGGCAGCACAGTACCTCCCAGGGTGGTTTCGTACGCTTGTCATACAGTGCTCACGTGCCTGTTTGAAAGGAAAGCCCATTGCTCCTTGGAAGCATCCTGGAGGGAGCTCGGCGCCGTCGGCAGCAGGGCTAGCGCCCACCCCAGGAGGGAAGGGGGCTGCCTTTCCCTTCAGCGGGGCATCGACACCTTAAGAAGGTGTTCTCGGGGGCTCTGCCTCATGACTCTGTGAATAGGAGACAGGCTTTGAAATGCCTCCAAGTGAAACGGCTGCGGAATTTATGTAGGTGGAAGGTAATTACCCAGATTAGGCTTTGGCTAAGGCGCAGGACTGACACTTCATGAGGGAGTGTGCCACAGGACCTTAAATAACCACCCATGGCCACCACTTCTGTGACTTTACATTTTAGCTTAATATTAATCTCTGTTGTCAGAGCAGGCTGCAGCACCAGACGACTGATGAGCCACTTGTCAGCAACCAAAGTCAGCAGCTCCGGCCGAGCCTTTGCAAGGGCTGTGCCCATTGCCCTCCCTTTCTGCAAAAGAGTAACTCCAGCAGGTCTTACCAACCTGAAGGATGAGACTTACCTTCCCTTTTTTCCTTTTCTAGGTTTTCTTCTTCCGTGTTCTTCTCTTCTCTCTTCTCTTCTCTTCTCTTCTCTTCTCTTCTCTTCTCTTCTCTTCCTTTTCTCTCTCTTTTTCTTTCTCTTTCTCTTTCTCTTTCTCCTTCTCTTCTCTTCTCTTTCTCTTCTCTTTCTCTTCTCTTCTCTTCTCTTCTCTTCTCTTCTCTTCTCTTCTCTTCTCTTCTCTTCTCTTCTCTTCTCTTCTCTTCTCTTCTCTTCTCTTCTCTTCTCTTCTCTTCTCTTCTCTTCTCTTCTCTTCTCTTCTCTTCTCTTCTCTTCTCTTCTCTTCTCTTCTCTTCTCTTCTCTTCTCTTCTCTTCTCTTCTCTTCTCTTCTCTTCTCTTCTCTTCTCTTCTCTTCTCTTCTCTTCTCTTCTCTTCTCTTCTCTTCTCTTCTCTTCTCTTCTCTTCTCTTCTCTTCTCTTCTCTTCTCTTCTCTTCTCTTCTCTTCTCTTCTCTTCTCTTCTCTTCTCTTCTCTTCTCTTCTCTTCTCTTCTCTTCTCTTCTCTTCTCTTCTCTTCTCTTCTCTTCTCTTCTCTTCTCTTCTCTTCTCTTCTCTTCTCTTCTCTTCTCTTCTCTTCTCTTCTCTTCTCTTCTCTTCTCTTCTCTTCTCTTCTCTTCTCTAAAGGCTTAGGTTTTATTTTTTTAAACATTTTCATGTCTTCCTCCAGATCTTCTCCATTGTGCTTTCCCTGAGTTCACTCCTTATCTTTCATTCTGCTTATCTGCTTCTGGCATTTGGTTAAATGTTTTGCTGTTTCTCATCCTTCACAAAGCTGCTAGAGACAAGGTCTGGGGTCACAGGTCTCATCCCGACTGTGGTCTGCATCCCAGCGTTCCATCCTCAGAAGATCCCAAGCTCCAGATTCCATTTGGTGGTGGAAGACTGACCATAGGTTGATTTTTATGCCACGGGAGCCTATGCAATTATAAAGGCAGCTAAAGATTCGTTGTACATACCATATTTCCTGTGATACTGGGTCTAGAAATACTCATGAGTTGTTGTGATCCTGAGGCAAGGGGAAAAATGTTAGAAAGTGTTTCAGTTAGTTATAAATTGCTTTTGGTAGGATCTAGTCAATAAATACATAAGCAAAATGGTATCTTCACCATTTTCTTGCCGTAATATTCCTGACAGTTCACTAACGGATCCCCTCTCTGTTATGCTTCATTTCCCTTCAGTAATTTGTTCCTCTTTCTGGGGAAATCTGTCTCATTAATATTTCTAGATACAAGCTTACCTGTATTTTTCCAGTACCACTGCAATGTTGGGTAACCTTAAGTAATTACTTCTCTTTGGTGTAGTTTTATGTAAAATAAATAACAACTCTGTTATTTATTGTTGAAATGAGCAAACTAATTAATATTTAGTAGTGCTTCTAAACATATATCTCCTCTTGCCTTTCAACATCTTGGCCACTGCTCAATTTTCTTCATGTTATCGCTACCTTCACACTAGCTGAAGCACCCAGAACCGTAACTGCTCTGAGAGAGGGAGATGTCTAGTACTACATGAAGAAGGGCTATTCATGTCATCACCTCTGATGTGATACCTCCAGCCGTGCATCTCCAGATGATATTGGCTCTGCTTCCACCATATCATATTGACAGTTCACACCCTGCTTGTTGTTCAGCTGATATCATATGAAAGTCTTTTTCCACCTGAATGCTAGACTGCTCTTCAAGTTCCTCTGTCTGAATGTCTGTGCTGGGGTTAGTTCTGCCTAGAAACAGCCATGGGCACTTGTAATGAATGGATCTCAGTTGAATAATTCTGCTGCATCTTGTGCAATTAGTTCCACATTAATTTTTAACCCTTAAGTCAATGTGAACTGCAGCTCTATTCATCACCCACTTCTCCATCTCTTAGATCAAGGTTTAGGACCAGGTATGCAACACCAGTGACCCAATACAGCCCACAGCTTAATTTTGGTTGTCTATAGCCTTAGGTACCATTTCTTCCCATGTCAGTATGAAACTGCACTAACATATGGGCTCAGGTACTATCCTCCAAGCAGGCTTGATGGGTGCAGCTGAGAAGGATCTCAGGTTCTTTCCCAGGAGACTTCCCTAATGCTCATGAACTTGACGCAAACATCTGATAGGTTTTCACTCACAGAAACCCAGGACTATGTGTCTGCTTGAAAGCTTCAAACCACGTTTATTGTAAATTCATGGAAAAAAAAAAGGAAAAAGAAGAAACCACAGGCTGGTAAACTATTACATCTCAGTGTGAAGAACTTGTCCAGTGATGTGCAATCAGATATTGAAAAGAATATCTAAATAAGCAGCAATTTCTCAATAGAAATCTCATTAAATAAAAAAGAAAATTATTTCCATATTTACAGATTACAAAGCAAATGTATCCTTAAAGCATTGTTTCGTATTTAGCGGGTTTATTCCTTTGAAATAAAAGAGAAATTGTTTGAATCTAAGGGTGTACTTTGGAAGCGACTTGCTACACAGTCTATTTTACCACCAGTGAATGGATGAGTAGCCTCTCCTTGACCACTGCAGTGCTCTGCTTCTTCTGTCGTCCAGGCTTTCACCGAAGGGCTTCTGGTACCTCCACCTACAAAAGGGGGTGGGGGCGTGCATTACATTTGCTGTACAGTCTGGATGGCAAAATTCCTACCGGAGCTGCAGACACACTCCCAAGATCCCTGTGCTACGCAGCATCTCCTGTAACAGGCCTGAACCTGGGAAAGTACCCCACTTTCTGTCAAAATCACGGTCGAATAGAAATCAGCGTGCTGAGAAAAGCCTAACCAGACAAAGTCCTCCCCACAAACGTTTTCTTATGTTCACATTTCTAAGATTTTTTTTTAATTAAATATATATGTACTAAAATTAATTGAGCTTGTGCTATAGCTGAGCCACAATCAGTTACTGAAATATGACCTCTTACTTACCCGCCTTAATTGCTTTATGCTGCTTGCCCGAATTGCTTCCATAAGGTTGTCATGGAGAGACCTTTGTGGGGTGGAGGGACGGGTGGAGGGTCGTGAACCTTCCTCCGATTTTCTGTCTGAGATTGCTTTTAGAGAATCTTTAATTTCTTTCAATATGCTGTTCTCATGGTTTTTGCTTTTTTTGCCTTTTTTCTTTTTCTGTCCATTCTGTAAGGCTTTTTTTGAACTTTCTTGCTGTTTGATGACTTCAGCTATATTCCTAGTTGGTGCCTTCTTCTCTGGAATAACCGGCGG
>NW_010525017.1:1148-9868 GCF_000687285.1 Phaethon lepturus | reverse complement strand
GCTGGAGGCTGACTTTTCACTGGCGGTGCTTTCTTAGGGAGCTTTGGAGATGACCAAGGTGAGGTCTTAGGTGACACATAAGGTGAGGACCGAGGCGTCCCCTTCTGCAAGACTTTGGTCTTTGGACTGATGGCTCCATCACAACCAGATTCTTGTTGCCGCTGCTCCTGCATACGCTTTTGCCTTTGTTTGTCCATATTTCTTGTCAGGATACTTGTCATGCTCATTCTTGGGCCAGCAAGGTCAAAGTGGTATCCAAGCTTGACCAGAGTGGTGTTCTCTTTCAACAGTTTAACTATGTCCATTTCCACCTGGCTGCCCATGATGTGCCTTTGATTGTGAAACCGCAGTTCTGTTAGAACCTTGTTGTTCTGCAACGCTCTCATGATGGCCAGCACTCCTTTGCCTGTGATAAAATTTGACTCAATATTCAGACTAGTTATATGCTGATTTACCTTTAACATACCAGCAATAGCTATTGCAACGTTGTCATCAGCATGCGTGTTAGCCAGGCTGAATGACTTAACCACTGTGTTGTCCCTCAGGGCTTGAGAAAATTGTATAAGCATCTGCGAAGTGATGTTTTCAATGTTGTTCAGATTCACCTCTGTGGTGTCAGGGTCATTGCTCCTAACTTTGTCCAAAGCATCCTCAATAACTGTTGGATTTCCACAAGGGTGGATAGCACTGCTTTTTAAGCTCAGATTATCGGTGTCTTTTCCATCATGGCCATTGAGTAAGTTTTCATTGTCCTTTGCACTGTTGCACTTTTTGCGTCTGATGTGGTCAGAACTCCTGCCATCCTCAGGTCTTTCACCAGCTGCAGCATTTTGCTTTTCCTCATCCTCATCATCACTGTCATCTTCATCTTCCTCTTCTTCTTCTTCTTCTTCATCATCCTCTTCAGTATACGCCTCCTCAGACACTTCACTATTGCTTTCTGTGAAATATTCTTCTTGAATGTCTTCTGAATTGTCTTCTTCTTGCTCAGAGTCCTAAACAGGAATGTAGGTGTGGGTGTTAAACGTGACTGCAGTAATGTAGCTACTGCCTTTTTGCACAAAAACGATTATCTTGAAGCTATATAAGTTAATATTGAAAACTAAAAATAAATCCCCAGCCACAGACACAGGAGAACAGAAAATGTTTCAGCACCTAACACCTTTTTAACTGCATTTCTTTCATATTCTTTAGAAGACAAATCCTTAGCATAAATTGGAACAGATTTACTGACGTCAGTGATTTCTGCCAAGAGAAAGTTTCATACAAGATATTGCAACATGGACATACTTCATACTTTCTATGTCCTGGCATGTCCACAAGGGGATGTTATTCGGATCCTTGCCAGCAGAAACATAGAACTGCAATTTCAGAATGGACATGATCTATGAGCAACAGCTTTCTTGATTTCATAAGGATTAGACATCTGCGTCAATGCTCAGACTCCCTTGCATATGTTAGCGCATCTAAAAAGGCTAAAGACTGCTGTGGTTTAGAATACAAGTTGTGTTTGCACATGTAAACATGTGTATCGACATGGAAAATAATACAGAATTACAGGAGTCATGTCTCTGTACATGCCTCACATACATGACTGTATGCACTGTACGGGCTGTACACACTTAGAAGCTATTTGTGAAGAAAAGATTCAGACACACTCCCACAGGTAGCAAGTAATCACATGTCAATAATCCCCAAATGTTCGCCAAGAGCTAAGACTGTGCTCACCGACAGCCGTCACAGGTCAGCTGCCATACTGTAACTCATTATAACTCATTGTCTGCAGAGTAAAACGACTGTTTTTCTAAACCCCAAGGTTATTTCAGCGTGTTTGGTGGGCACCAGAACGGCAAATTTGGATCTACTTGTCAATGCTCTGCCTGGTGCCCTCAGCAGTTACGGTGGAAGAGGACAATTCTCTGTGCTGGAACAGCAAAAGGTCTGCACCCCAGGGAAGTCTCACTTTCCATCTGGAGGACTCCAGAAGCACGGCGGTGTTGCATGGGCCATGACTGAACCCACATGCTATGACCACCCTTAAACCTCTTGCCCAAAAAAGATTTCCCATGTCCTGCTTAGTCTACTGGACAAGCCATAGCATATGCCTTTTTATTCACATTTGCAAATGTGAATAAAATTTTGGATGGAATACAATTGTTCTACACACACTATTTTATCAACATTCATATTTTAGTCTTTGTAAAATACTAGAGGGTACTTTACAAAGTGAGTACACTCTGCGGAGACCCAGCAATTCCACTTTGTGCTTCCGGAAAATGAAAGTGTTACTAACATAACAGCCTATTTGTAGAAAACCTACGCAGTTTTAGGTTTTCTTAATCAGCTGGCTCTAGAAATGCAGGGAAAGGTTAAAATAATAGTAATGACAGATTGCGCTGTACTGTTTCACAACCTTAAGCAGATTTAAGTGTTGGGACACATGCAAAACAGACGGTAATTGTAATATGTGCCGAAGCGTGACTCCAAAGAAAGAGGGCATCGAGCTGTTCCAGCCCGTCGTTCCCGAGCGTCCAGCGCCGGGAGGGCTTGCAGGGTCCGGCCCCATTGCCCTGCGCATGGAGGTCTTGCGAGGTCCAGCCCCGTTGCTTCTCCTGTGGGTCACGTGCAGGAAGGCCCTGACACTGCGAGATGCTGTGCTACTTATAGAAACAGGGCTGCGTTTAAGCCATGTTTGTTATGGGACCAAGATTTATATCTGTAGCTTCTATACATATATGCAGACAGTCAGAAGCTGAAAACACCAGGCATCCAGGAACCCGTCCTCATGGCTGTGCTCTTCTCTATCCAGGAATATATCCTACAGCCTTCAACACTGCTGGAGATGAGCAGAAGCTGGTGCCTCTAAACGGACTGCTAACACGCTTGATGACACTGGCTTAATAAAAAAAATACTTGATTTTTTTTTGAGTGGCATTTCTGGGGTCAAAGGGGGAATTTAGTTTCCTCTCACATACATCGTTCGGTGTCATAACAACCTGCATTATAATTTTAAAATCGAGTACCCTCCTCTTGGCAGAGCCGTCGAGGCATGCTCTGTAGCAGCATTTCAGTACAGGACTGCCGCGGGCAGCCTGCAGGGCTTCATCTTACTTCGTAGTAGTAACTCGATGAAAAGTTAGGACTAAGATACTCAATCCAGAGAGGTAAATATCTTTGGAGGGCAAGTCATTCACACTAAAAGGCTACCTGCAGGATGTTTGCCTTCTGGAGGGGCTGATCTCTCGCCACTAGCTATAGAAGGAGCACAAATAACCATTTTAGATAAGGTGGCTATCTTTCAGACAGTTGAGGACAAGAAGAAAATTACTTCCAAGAAACTCAGAAGGAGCTTTCTCACTGCCTTCAGTGGAGAGAGCCTTTGTGCCCTCTACATCAGCACGTCAACATTTTCATATTTATGGATGCATTTAGGAAGTTTCTTCTCGGATCAAAAAGCACAGAGGCTTTTGCCAGCGCTTTGAGTTTTAGCCAGTACCCATTGTTAATGCTGTATAGACAAGGAAAAAGAAAAAAAAAAAAAATCCTGCCATTACGTAAGACACCAAACTAGAGCTGTTCAGAGGGTTTTTTGGGACTGGCCAGGTTTTGAGTTCCAGGCTCAGCTGGAAATAAACATTAATCTTGCCATTGCCTCCCTAGGACTTGATGAACAGGGAGCGAAGTCAACATCTGCAAGCTGATACTAATGGTCTGATGACAGATAGTGGTCTGTGTGCTTGCCTACAAAGACATTACACCACCAGTCACAAGCAGGAGACAACGCTTAAGTGTAAAGAAATCCTGGATATCATTAGCGCAGACTAATTTAATCCCGCTGATTTTTCTTGAAGAGAGTATTTTACCTAATGTACAAACTGTAATGATTGCCTTGCAAATGAACCAAGCTCCTGAATCAGGGCTGTTAGAAGTTCTGAGTCCAGTTTTGCTGTCTTTACCTTTTTTGCGCTATCTTCTGCTTAAACACGGCAAAACTTGTCCTTTTAAGGAAAGTCAGAGCTTGGTATGAAGCCCTGCTTAAAAATCAAAAAGCTACTCACATCCCCAAGTCCTCGCTTTGCTTTGAAATTACACGGAGCCAACGTGAAAACCGAAGTTGCTTTTTGAAAGAGCTCAGTCTCACAAATTATTTTGGCAAGGGCCCGGGGGCTTGGACATCAGCTCGGACTGAGGGCATGCATCGCCTGCTAGGACTGAGCCCTCCAGTCCTGCCCAGCAGTACTGCTCGTTCGCAGTTCAGCTTTTATTATTATAATTTTTATTCTGGGGGACGAATTGCCTAATAAGAACTACTGGCTGTTTTTTGGGGGAATACAGATAAATGGTTTGGCTGATCACTCTACCCCAGGCCACTTTTTAAATAATTTACAGCTACCCTCTGACAGCAGTTGCCAGAAGACTCCCGAGCCGTGCCAGGGATCCTCCGCAGGAACAAAGCAACAGAAGCTGCTGACTGCCATGCAGCTTCCTTCCAGCCAGCAGGAAGCTTGGCCGCCACTTACTCAACTTCTGACATAGCATGTATTCAAAATTATCTTCCTGAAGGGGTACTCAGCAGTCAATACTGATCTTTTTTTGTCTAAAGGAAAGGAAAAGTCCATTTTTTAGCTTTTAAACAAAATCAAAAGTTACCCCAAAGTCCACGCTGCTACCTGGCAATAATTTCTAACATGTCCTTTAAAATTTATTCCTATTTTAATCACTAACGATAGTTTTTACTGGATTTTCTTCTGTCCTCAACTAAGGTTTTAAGGTACCTCCAGAGAGAGAGCAAAACCTTCCTGAGCTAACACGCAGCGCTTTAGCAGACACAAAACTATGGCTAACAGTGTCCTTAGAAATGCTACCACAGACTGGGAAAAAAATGAAAAGGGTGAGCAAGATTATGCCAGGGAAGAACAAGCCCAAATATTTCTAGGAAACAGCGAAAGCCTCAGCGTCTTACCTTGTCGCATGCACCCAATCTCTCTTTTTCTAAGAGTTTCCTGGTCTCCCTCTCCCAATAGGCCATCAGGGCTTCCCGGCTGAAAGTCCCCGTCGGCGTTTTCTCCGTCAGGCTCTTCTGCCGTTGTCCCACCGGAAGGTTACGGTCGGGCTCTATGTCCTCCAGCTCCCGCTCCAGCTCCTTCAGCTCCTCCTCGGTGAGAGAAGCGAGGAGCTCATCTTCATCAATGTCTTCGTATTTACTGAGCTCTCTTCTGTAGCCAAAGGTAGACATGGTCCCGCTTGGTCAGGCTGGTACAAACCTGAAGTGACCAGGCATTCAAGAAGGCTGAAGCCAGCAAGCTGCCTCTCGTTGGGTCAGCAACTGTTTCCCTGCGTAGTGGAGGCACCCTTTTAAGAGTAATCATCGGGGGCTTACGACAATGCACGAAGGGATGAAGGCATGCTCCGTTTTAAGCATCAGACGTCAGCTAGACATCTGAACAGCAAGAATGTCCCAACACTAGTGTTTGCAGGTCCCTTGAAGAGGGGGATTACTGACACACTGGCCGTGGCCATATTTAGAGCAGGCGGCTCGCGGGAGAATACCAGCCTTGCGGGCGGGGGGGGCGGCAGCAAATAAAGCCCCGGGCACATTTACCCCGACGTCGTGTCCAAACTGCAGCGGAGAAAGAACAATGAAAATCCCTTTAATCCTGAGCTGCCCCAGGGGCTGGAAGTAAAACGCTCTCGCCGCTGTTGGGCGGACTTCCTCTCGCTTTCACGGTTTTCTGGCGGAACGGGGCTGTCATCCCGCCAGGGCGTTCGCAGGAGGTTGGGATCGGTGGGAAGGCAGCCCGAGGGGCGGGGGTCGGCGCGCTGGCGCCCGCGGGGAGCACAGTGTCACAAAATCACAAATCACACACCTGGATTATTTATTAATTCCAACTTCCTCCCCGCCCCCTTTTTTTTTTTTTTTAATTTTTCGAGGATGATCGGAGGGAGACTCGGCTTGACGTGCCCAGCTGGAGCTCCCGTGCGATGTTTTTTCTCATGCGGTGAATTGTGCTCTGCTGGGGGAGCGAACGGAGTCCCGCAGGGCTTCAGGGGGAACCGCCCTGGGTGGGCAGCGGGGCTCCGTCTCCACCACTCCGGACAGCCCGAGCAGATGAAGGCCTCTAGTGGCTATTTTCGTTAATGGCCATCGCTTGCTGTGGCTGGCTGATGTGCAGCTGGAGAGCACCCTTCAATTCTTCATTTTAAATGTATGTCTACATTATCATGTCGGCTAATACATGATATATTATTCTGATATTATTTTTATAGACAGGTATCTTCCAATGTCAGAAACTACAGAACGAAAGGGTGAACTTCACTCTGTTTTTCTCTCTGCTCCTTAGCAGTGAACGATGGTGAACCTGCAACGTTTTCTGAAGCGAGGAGGCCAGCAATACCTGCAAACCTGTGCGGGGGGGGGGGGGGGGGGAGAGAAAACCACAGAAAAGGTTGGTTTTGGTACAGGGAAGTAAGAGAACATCTATAACAACATACATCAACCTTATTAAATGATAACACACGGTGGGTTTATTTTTACACAATGGAAATGTAAGTGAAAATATTTTGAAGTATTGTTCTGCCTAACATCATCTTTTTTTGGCTAGTATGGATTGGACACCTGAACTGATGTTTGAAGTTTAGCCAAATTGCTCATTTAGTTTTATTATTATGCATATTGCTTTACTGGCAATGGAGTGAGGAGATTGAGTATGATTTTCATAAACAGATTTGATAAAGAAATTACATTTTTCCTTTGATCGTTTTTCTATATAGATTTCATGCAGTTTAGCTTGCTCAAGAAGTGGGATGATAGCTTACAAGCTTAGTCTTCCCTAACACACGAAATACATTAATAAGGCAGACTAAAGTATATTGTGTATCTTAAAATAAAATAAATATTTGCAGGTCATTTACATTGACCAAATCTTTGCATAAAATAAAAAGGAGGAAGATGCAAAACAGTTTGGCTTATGGAGCTAAGGGTGTTACCTTCATGGTATAAGACACTGTGATGGGTCACCTGTGTCTAGACAAGTCGGCGGGTCAGTAGAAGTTCTGTTCACTCTTTCAGCTGCAGTTGCAGAAATGATGCGTAGGCCAAGTTCTGTAAAGTGTGAAACAGCAGGAAAAAATAGTAAGTACCCTTTTTCTTTTAACTTTTCATCGTGAATGCTGACGTTGGCATTAATTAAATGCATATAACAAAACTCCAAGCATTTTTTTTTTTGTCAGTATGTCTAGGACAATGGTTCACTCACTTTGTTGTCATTGCAGTCAGCCAGAGAAGCAGCACAGTGAAATTATCTTTCTTGGGTGCATTTTTGCAGACAACTTTTTTGTTGCAAACATTTTTAGATGGAGTTGGTTAGGAAATCTGCACTGGACAGATTTTCTGTAGGAAAACGCTGATTGAAACTGAAATGCTTTTAGGAATGTTCTATATTTTATTAATACAATGTTGACATGTACAGCATGGTATGTACAATATTGAAAGCAAAAACCTGCTGTTAAAAATGAAATCTATTCAAATATACTGTTTCCCAGAAAATTCTGAGCTTTCTGCTTTTTCTTTTATCCTCAGATACAACAAAATTTGTAAGCCTCTGACCTTCCCTGGGCTGAGAGAGTCCATAATACAAAGTACAAGCATACAGATACCTGAATTGTCTGTTTAAAATTTTCTGTGTATAATTCAAATTCTAGAAACTCAAAGGAACTTCAAAAAGCAACATGCATTATTCACTTAAAATATTCTAAAGGAAGATTTAGTCCAGTCCTTGGCAGCAACATGAATATTACCTTCAGTGCTACTCCTTGCTGAGGCACGACATAACACGGGGCCAGTGGTGATGTTTTTCTATGCATAAAATGTCAGTGATGTCCATTCCAGCATGAGGTAAGAGAATTTAAAGATGTTACTAAAGATGGACAGTTATTTTATTGTCAATGAAGCAAGGGGGAAATTAGCACAGTTAGGTGAGGTTGTGAGAGGTTCAGGTCCCTTCTTAATCCTGTACATGTCACTCATGGTAGTTTACGACACAGTTTTTATGCAGAGATGGCCAAGGGTGAAGACCCATGAACGCTCTCTAGAACAATTTTAATAAAAGTAATAAGGCTGTAGCACATGGCAAATTACACACACAACAAGGATGCTTAAAACTATAAAGCTAAGTATTCACAGGTCAGAAAATGTGGGGATAATATTTGTCCTAGCCTGTTAATGAGCTCTGAAACACAGTCCTGAATTCCATAATTCTGTAATCATATACTTGGATCCTAGAGCCATGAGTCCCCAGGACCTTCACTCTTGTTCAGTGTGGAGGAGAGATCATGCACATTTAATAAACAGCCTTTCAGCATTTTGTTTTGGCCCCGTTCTTCAGCATATCAAGACTATCAACGGCTTTGCTTGTCCAGTGGCCCCTTCAGGAGACGTGAAGGTGTTACCGCCTTTGTGAGGGGGAAGAACAGAGGTACAGAGACCGTAAGATTGAACGTACCCACTAATCTGGAGTTCAGAATTCCCTGTTTGGGGCCATTTGGCATTATGCAGCACTTCAGCTGGTCAGGGCTCGGTTCCTGCGGGCACCAGACCTGCTGAAGCTGCACACCGCTTTGACAGGTAAGATCACAGGTTGACACTCAAATGATTTCATTAAGATTAAATTTACTTGTCCGACTTCTGGGAGGAACTCTGCTGCAGGCAGGAGTGATTGTGT
>NW_010525017.1:0-1117 GCF_000687285.1 Phaethon lepturus | reverse complement strand
GTTATTAGCATGCCTGCATGAAAGTTTCTGTTCTCGTTCCACAGTCCCATTTCTCAGGCACTACACATGTTCAGATTTCTGCGAAAAAAAGACAATCAAAGAAATAGCAGCCTGAGCATCCTTTTATACATCCCAGGCTACGCGCTCGATCACGCCATTATAACCAGTTTAGGAAGAGACCTTGTGCTAGCGAGGTGGCACGGTGAACTTCTTTCCATCACAGAAGGCAGGAGAGCAGAGCGTGAGCCGTACCTAGTACGTCAGGGCAGGCTGACACGGGCTGCGTTGGCAGCTGTTTGGGATGAATCCTCCAAAGTGCTTTGCCACCTCCTAACAGAAACCCCAAACCCACCTCCCTAACGCCCTGCTGAAATCCTGTACGCAGGGGATGCGCTATTTCACCTATAGGCCACGAAAACTCATCATTCAATCAGCAGAATTATTAAAAGGTTTGTTCCCTTCAGGACCTGGGCTAAGATGAGAGAAAGGAAGAACTGGGAGGGCCCATTTAACAGGAGCGGGGCTCACTCTGCCGTTGCAGATACTTGGCACCCAGGCTCCCGGCTTCGAGTGGGACGCAGCCCACGTAGCGGCAGCTAGACTGCAGACAAGACTTTCGACGTTTTCTAGCCTGGGTGATCTATTGTCTCGGTTTTAAAAGAAGAAACACCTTGAAATGCTTTGGGGTTTTTTTTTCCAAGGTACTAACTATTCCAAGCAGCATGCCTAGGAGACTTTGTTCTGCTTCTCACACGTTTCCACGCTTCGGGCACGTCGGCCCAAGGGCTGAAAGGAGGCGAGGAAGCCCTGAGGGGTGGCACTCACCCGCGGCAGGGCAAAGCCCAGAGTTTAGATTTTACTCCCACTTGGGTGAGTGCAGGGAAAACCACAGACAAGCAAAGAGAGGGCTGCACAACCTTGTCCTCAGGCGCGGGGCACGGCCGGGCCCGGGACGGTGGCTATTTCAGTCGCGGCTCTGAGGACAGCCTGTCAGGCAGATGCGTTGGCTCGTTCCGAGCTGCAGCCCCACGCCGCGGGAACCGGCCCAATTGCCATAGAGCGGATTAAAAACAATGCACCACAGCACGGCTGGGCTTTCCCCGTCGCTCCCGCCGCC
>NW_010525016.1:8730-13885 GCF_000687285.1 Phaethon lepturus | reverse complement strand
CGGGGGAGGCGGGGAGGGCCGAGGGGGCGTCGTTTGAGAACGGACGATCACGCCCTGACGCCAGCCCGCAGGTCGGTCGCCCGGCGCAGCCCTCCCCGGCGGTAAGGGGTGCCTGGGCTGCCCGTTCTCGACGCTTTCAGGGAGGTAGGCGTGAAGTCCTGGTCGGAGGGGACGCCCCTTGCCTTCCGGGACGGTTGGCACAGCAGCGGGACACCGTAAAGCTGGTACTGAGGAATCCTGGCTGCAGAAGGCCAACGGAGGCCACAAATCGTGCTTGTAAGTCTTCCTGTAGGCTGTTCCCAAAAGCCTTAAGATTTTTGCTAGTTACTTCAAGTATAACGTTAAGCATCACAGTGATATGGGGAAGATGAACTTTGTTACCTGCTCTTTGCCGATATCCTCGTCCTAATCAATTTAATATGTTTGCATCCTTTTTTAGTATGACGACCTTGTTTGCTTCAGAGATATCAGACCTAGTGCCCCCCACCACTATCTGGTGGTGCCGGTGGAGCACATGGGAAACTGCAAAACACTGAAGGCAGAACACATACCTGTAGGTAAGGCTCTAAGTGTGTGTTTAACCTAAAGGAAAAATACTTTTGCATAGCCTTATATGGTGTGTTTCAAGTAAATTGAACACCATTTGGTTTAGGATGTAAACGTGGAAAAGATGGTGTGAGTGCATGTAGGTAGGGATTCGCCCTTCCTGGGAACTTCATGTGCTATTCTAGAATAGTGCACATTTTTGTGTGATCCTAGAAAAACATTGCACTAATGCACTAATTCTCTGTTGTTTATATGGAGTGTAAATGCCTCTGCACTTTGTTGGAACTGCAACTTTATTTTTAAAGCGCTTATATGCTGCTTCATTCAGTTGTTTTAGATATGACAAGAGGAAATGGCCTCAAGTTGCACCAGGGGAGGTTTAGATTGGAAATTATGAAAAATTTCTTCACCAAAAAGGTTGTCAAGCATTGGAACAGGCTGCCCAGGGAAGTGGTGGAGTCACCATCCCTGGAGGTATTTAAAAGATGCGTAGATGCGGCACCTAGGGTTTAGTGGTGGACTTGGCAGTGCTAGGTTAATGGTGTGACTTGATGATCTTAAAGGTCTTTTCCAACCTAAATGATTCTATGATTCTATATATATGCAATTTTAAATTATATGAACAATTATAGAATAATTTTCTAAAGCATGTATTTTAACATGTGCTACATTATTTTTGAGGAAAAAAGGGAGTAAGAGAACAAAGAGGGAAATGGTGTTCCAATAAAGTTCAATAATTTTTGAAAAGATAAAATCAAAAAATATTGAAGTTATGATTTAATGTTGATAGGCTTCTTTTTTTTTCCCCCCTTAAGGAAACATTGTCCTGGAATTTGTTTCACAAGACATGCTTAGCTAAGTGTGTTGAGTAACAGAAGAAACTACAGCCCTACATGCATGAAGTGATTCCACATTAGGGAAATTTACAGGTGATGCAAGAAAAGACTTATAGTTGCATGTTGCAAATATTGCATCACTGGATTTCTCTTCTCAACGTAGGATAGTTTCCTCCAGAAGCAGCTTCTACATTGTGTTTGGCTTCGAGACAATTCCTTAGACTTTTGCCTTGAGTTTTTGTATTAGCATTGCTTCTTTTCTCAGTGAAACAATAATGAAACTTTGTCCTAGTAGTAAGTTGGAACTGACAGTTTTGTTTTATTTTAATTTAAATTTGTGTACCATTTCTGAAACTTCCTAGCTTATGTTAGGCCGCACAGGACCTAGAGATCAAAATCCTGTAGCTGTGTAGAGATGTAACACTGGCATTAGCGTAAGCGTCATCATTCTGACCAGTCAGTACTTGTTGGGTTTTTTTACAAGGGTGTGGTGATAGCATGGCTTTGGCCAAATTTCTTAGAATCATACCACACTTAAAAGCAGCATTAGTGTGGAAATTGATAACAGTGGCAATTTTCATGTCAATCATCCCATGGCACTGTCTTGACAATATTTGATTATGAATAGTTACCGTATTTATATTTTGAAAAACCCATGTTTGACTTCAGCGTAACCAGTTTGTTAAAGTTAATATTCTGAAGAATACCTTTTAAAAATTATTTGATGACATACAATGTATAAAATACTACTTGAAACATTAACTGAAATTTATTTGTGCTTAATAGTGAAGAGAATGATGGAAGTTGGAAAAGCTGTCCTCCAGAGAAGTAATTTTAGTGACTTGAATGATATAAGGTATGTAATGGAAACCTTCTGTGTTTATCGAGTACGGTTTTTACTTTTCAGAATGCTATTTTAGAGATGGTGGCAATGACTGCAGTATGATTCATTGAAGATACCAGGTCTGCATTCACTTAGCGCATGAGTTCTCAGGTAGAATGTGCTGGTATTGAATAGAAACTCCTTTTTTCTGACGAATTTCCAGCACAGATTGCGTTCCAACTCTTGAGATTCCTTCTTGACCACATCTTGGGATAGGGATGGCATTTCAAACAACTTATCTAAAAGGCTGCTCTTTAATTACATGCTGAAAATATTATCTAAATCCTGGATTCCAGAAGAGAGGTAAACTTTGTCCTATTCAAGCAGGGCACTGCATTGTGTTTCAGTCATACCTGCATTCATTTGATTTCAGTGCTGCACGCTTTAGTTTAAGCCAGTGCATTTGATAGCCGAAGTAAATTGTAACATAATTTAAATAGTGCAGAGTGTAGGGAGGTGGGCCTTCGTGATGAAAATAGGTGGAAACTACATTCATCTAGCAACAGTTGGCTTTCCGGCTGAAAACTACATATGATACATTTAAGACACATTTTATTTTTTAAAACCTCCTTTTTAACAAAATGTATCCTAAATACAGAGACATGAAGGAGGAGATTAATGGACTTTTGAAAAGGTTCCCTGAGAGCATAATGAAAGGAAAGGCCTTATTTTCCTTCCTGCCTTCATATACAAGGAAAATGTAATGAGTTGAGTTGTTAATTTAGTTGATCATGTTAAATAACTTGCAATGTTCCACTTCTTCCTGAATTAACATGACCAGTGTTTTTCACTTGTTTTCCTTTTCTGAAGAATGGGTTTTCACTGGCCTCCATTCTGCTCAATACCCCACTTGCATCTTCACGTCCTGGCCCCAGCCAGTCAGCTAGGATTCTTATCCAGACTCTTTTACAGAATCAATTCCTACTGGTTTATCACGGTAAGTGTAACACAGATGAGCTTTTTGGTAGGTTTTCAGTTGCAAGCTGAAAATGTGATGTCTTTCTAACATTTTAACTATGTCCAAAAATTCTTTGAGCAATTATTTTTGTACAATTGTTATTGCAATTATTGATTATGTATATTTTGCATTAACTATTTGAGAATAATTGTAAAAACCTTAATGCTTATACTTTAATAAGGGGAATGGAGTGTCAATAACATTAACAGCAAATAATACGGTAGTTCTGGATCTAATGTGTAGCTTAGGTTAATGTGATGTGCTTCTGAGGACTCTTAATATTAAAAGTATTTGTTCTTCAATTTAAAAGGATACATTCAAATGTGATGGACTGTATTGTACATAACCTAGTTCATCCAATTTAGGTGAAAAACACGTCCACCTAATGATTGCTTTTATAGTTCACATGTTTTTTCTCATCTTACCATCTTTAGACTAAAACAAGTGTCTGATTTACAGAAACATTGTTTGTATTATTTATGTCCATGTGCCCAATTTGGCCTGCTAGAACCACGCTGGCAGGCTTGCTTCTGCCCTGAGCCTTTCTGAGGGCTCTGTGGGCTGGTGCTGTTACACACAGAAAATACAGCTGTCCCAGTTACGTGGTAGATGCATAAATAGCCATATGATGAAAAAGTATGTGCGAGCATAGTGACATAACCAAAGAATGGATGTCATATCTCGTGATATGAACCACATATATGAATGCACTCCATCCCTCAGCAACCTACATGGCTTGTTGGGTCATGAGGGGCCATGACATGCCTTTCTCGAGTATCTCCCAAAGAATTTGAGGTCTCACAGCTTGGTTCTTCTAGAATTGCTGTCTTCTGAGGTCTTTAGAACCACACTGCTCTATCTGCTATTTATTTGCCTAAACATCCTCTGACTTCTATGGGTTCTGTTTCCTCTTCTGATTACCTAATGGGAGCTTGATGGAAAGTGAGAAAAAGAATCTGCTGTTCAAAGCAATCATCGTATTCTGCTTCTGTTGTATGCTTTGCCTGTAAAAATGAAAAGTAAATGCTCTGTCAGTGTCACTATCTTTAAAATGGAATTCTCAATAAACTGAGGTCCACGGTGTAGTTAATGCACTGCTTTCTCTCTTTCATAGGCTGAAAAACTGATTGAGCGACTGCAAACTGAAAATGCTGGCAATTAAAAGCACTCTTAGCCTTGCGTCACTAGCCAGTTTGTTCTTTGTCTTTGAGCTCTGATTTAAGGTTGCACAGTTTGACATTGCAAATAATATACCAGGATAAAAAAAGCTTTATGAGGAAATACACACAGAATTTGTAGCTGCCAGCCTAATTCTCCCATTTGGATACTTGAGTCTGTATAATTCCTTGAAAATAAGGTGATGTATTTTAATTATATTTTTATACTTTATATATATACACATACATAATACATACACACACATAGGCACACATGCAGAGAACTTTTCCTAGTAAAAGGCAGGATATAGCAGCAGAATGTATTGCAACTAAAGCAACAAGTTACTGCTAACAGCATGTATGTGGTACTCAAGAATATTTGTTGTGGAGTCAAGCTTTTATTTTAAAGAAGCAGTGTTCTGGAATTGCAAGTAGCATTTAAAAGATTTAAGTTTCCATCTGTATTTGTGTGATAAGTTACTTATGCCTAGTTATTAGGTACTTTGCTGAAAGTAGACTACTAACTTTCTGGTGCCAAACCACTTTAATATATTACCTGTCTTTTTCGCATGACAGTGACATAGTAAATGTTAATACAATGGGCGCCCAAAATGTGATAATGCTATATAACATCGAATATAGTTTAAATGTACATGTAAGTGGTTGTATGTTGGACTTAAAGATTGTTTCCCTCTTATGTGCACAATATTTTAAATTGGTTATTGTATGTTTACAAAAAATGTGCAGAGTTTAAAGAAATTGATTTAATATACCG
>NW_010525016.1:0-8707 GCF_000687285.1 Phaethon lepturus | reverse complement strand
ATGATGGTAGAAAAAAAAAAACCTCCAAATTTTTAGATGGTTCTGATATTGTTCTCACTGGAAGTCCCTTGGGGATTACTAATGCTTTGGCTAAATTTGATTTCTAGATGAAGTTGTAAGAGAAATGGATCTTTAGTGCAGTGAGTATGTGGCAGGCTTGCATAATAGCAATGGGCTTTGAATTTGGGATAGCAGGGACTCAGCCCAAAATTGGAACATGTTGGGTTGCTTTGCTGAACATCTGCCTTTGCTGTATGACTAATCGGTAATGCTAGCGCTCTGTTTTTCAATACCATATTAAGGCAGACTGGAAGGTTAAAATTCCAGAAAACACGAAGTGGATTCTCTTCATTCGCAGAGGAGTATCTCTTGGTGCCTAACTGATCAAGTGCCCTTGGCTGATGCATTTAGATGCCACTGAGGTGGTGATGATCTGTTGCACCTGTAGTCTTCCTTGAACTTAACCTCACTGTTTTCCAGTGATCCAGCACCTGTTGCCTTAGTGGTAAAACGTATTGTAGTATTCTTACGGTAAACTATACCCTTCTGAAGAATGTTTTCTACCCAGAAGAGTTTACACCTCTCTCTTCTGTAAGACCTAGTTTGCAATGTCTTGTTCTTCTTATTAGTGGGCTCTCACATGTTATTTGCAGTCCTTTGCGGTTTTAATTTGTAACATTAGATAGGAAGAGTATGAATTAAAGCCACTGAACTTTGACTACTTCTGTGCAATAAATTAGGAGGTTTGAGCTGGCTCCTAGCTTTGTGGAATACCTGAACATTAAGATCTTTCAAGAGTTAATACTGTGTATGTGTTCCGATTTGTAATTAATATATGTATCTGCACTTAACTGTGACATGTAATATTTAATAACATGAACTGTTGTCAAAAAGGATTAATAAGCAGAATAAATGCTAATCTTGGAATGATCTTCCAGTGCAGTGGAATAGTTGACTGTGAGATTGACCCTGGATAGCCCTTTGCTCGCTCTTCACCACTGGCTCCAGTGGGACAGGGGAGAGAATAGGAAGAGCAAAAGTGAGAGAACTCTCATGGGTCAAGATAAAGACAGTTTAATAAATGAAGAAAACAGGAAGAAGAAAACCAACGCATGCGATGCAAAGGTAATCACTCATGACATCCCCCAAGCAGGCCAATAGCAATGGCTCACCCCCGTCCCATCCCCCCAGAAAACCCACCTTTCCTCAGCTTGTATTGCTGAGCACGACATTATATGGCATGGAATATCCATGCTGGTCAGTTTGTGCCAGTTATGCAGGTTGTGCCCCCTCCCAGCTTCTTCCCCCATGGAGGGGCAGCACAGGGGAAAAGAGAAGGCCTTGACGCTGTGCAGGCACTGCTCAGCAATCGCCAGAGCACTGGTGTGTTACCAGCACTGTCCTAGTCACAAACCCAAAACATGGCACTTTATGGGCTGCTCTGAAGAAAATGATCTCCATACCAGCCAGACCCAGTATGTTGTCAAATGTGCGCAGAAGCACGAAGGTCAACTTCTATATCTTGCATCTGAGAAGGGTCCCACTAATGACAGCAGGGCTGGAAAGGTAAAAATCAAGACACAACCTAGCTTCTGGACTTATGCTCATGAGCAAGATGGGGAATTCAACTTGGCTCTGACAGCAGCAGATGGGCCACAAACCAGCTCAAACAACAAAGCATTAAACGGAGACATGTTAATTACTGAGATGAATGCTCAGTATCTCATTAGTGTTTTTCAGCACAGAACCATGTTCCATTTTCCTTCTGTACTGACAAGTGTTCTTGGACCTGGCAGATAATTTTTTTAATTAGGTGAAAAACTTTTCTGAAAAGCCTGTCCTAATGCTTTGAATATGTTTCAGAATTACTGGCTAAGCCCCTGGAAGAGGCAATGGGCAGACCCCATTAACTATGTCACCCTCTTCTACAGCAGCATTATAATATAATTTTAAAACTTCCAAAATCATCTGTAGAGCTCTCCAGTAAGCAAAGATCAATAAAATACTCTTGGAGGGTGAACGTAGCAGTTCTTACTCTCCAAGAGCCTGAAGAGGCAAAGTTGCTTAGCCACTGCCCCGGCTCTGTTGTTCTTTGATCCAGTATTAGCAGTCCTGAGAAAAGCTGCTTTTTTGACTACATGTTTAGGAATGACAAAGCTTTATTTGTACTCTTTTGCTCAGTTGTTTTACATAAACTCCCAACCTAATGCGAACCCAGAGAATAATGCTTTTATGCTGAAGTACTAATTGCCCCCTTCTGAAAGGATGAAACAGATACGTGTACAACACTGTTAAATGTTGAATTAAAAAGTTTGTTTTGACTAAGGACAGAGTTTTCAATGTGATTAAATTGGTAATGGCTCCTTGAGCTATTCTGAAGTCTTTTTAAAAAAGACTAAAAAATTGGAGCAAACCAGTGAGAATTGTATTTGAAATTTGACAAACTTGGAAACAATACAATGCGGCATAAAAACTCACTTGCTGTCATTTCAAGCTGATGTGCAATATTTATTGAAGTGCTGAAGGTGCTTTCAGTGTTTGAAAAGAAAAAATTACAGATGATCCCTGTACAAGGTACAGTCCAAAACAGATGCAGAATTCACAGGCTTCAAGTGGAAGATGAGGAAAGACAACTGAGGGAGCTTGCCCCAAAAAAGTGAAGTTCAGGAGAGATTTGAAGAGCTGAAAGTTACTTAGCAGGGCAAGATCAACTGTTAAAAGGTCAGAGTTTATGAACTACTCCAAATAATCTGCAATACTAAAAAAACCTCACATACTACAATTTTTGTGAAAATAATTTATTAAATTCTGTTCCATTTACTCTAATGAGGGCCTGTTGCAAGAAAGTTGCCTGTTGAAAAGTTTAAAAACCTCTTTCATCTGTAGATGCTCATCTAATCTCCACATTCCAGATGAGGAAGCAGAATTTCATAAAACTTCTAAACTAGTAGCTAAATTCAGTCATGTGCATTAGATACGATGCACTCCTGACTTACAGGCTTCTGCAGTCATTTTTTGTTCTGGAGCGTAGCAGTGGACAAGCTGACCAATTGTATTATCTCTCTTTTAGACTTCTTTTGAAATACTGGCTATTGCTCGAAGCAGGAGATTGTCAACCTGCGTGCTGACCCAGTTTGGCAGCTTTTTGGTGTGTATAACCATTCCATGGGCACATAGAAAGATTTCAGTCATTCTTTAGCGAATGCTCATCTCAAGCTGGCAGGTAGGAAATATGGCCCTGTAATTATTTTTAAAAATCCAGCTCTCTATAAATCATGGTTTTTATAAACCTCTTATAAACCTTTTATAAATAAAACCTTGTTTTTATTCAAAATATCATGATAGGGCAAGCTTTTTACAGTTGCTTACAAAGTTGCTAAAACCATTACATTAGAATGGAGCTAATGGGAGCTAAAATCCATTGAAGGGTGCTCATGTCATTTTGGCAAGAAACATTTTTCCAAAAAACAAAGCATTTCAAATGTGTTAAGATCACAAATATCTGTCCTGTTTTCAGCTGAAAGACACAGACTTATTTAGGAAGAAGGAGTGGTTTTGAAAGCTAAGGGAACACACCCAGCAGCACCTGGTACAGCATGTATTCCCCCGTTTCCAACATGGTAAAATTATGTGGTGATTAAAACCCGCCCTTTGTTTTTGCTTCTATGCTGTACCTGCATCTGGCACCCCTGTCCCTCAGATATACTTATTTCAGCACATTAATTTCTTCCCTTTTTTCTATTTTTGTTGTATTTTCACTAGGAAAAGAAGGCAGAGGGATAATGAAATCCACATTTTTATTTTCTCAGTCAAAAGGCTTATTTTGATTCAAATCTCCATTGGATGAAAATGCCAAACAAAAAAAAAATTCTTTTAGGCTTTTATTCTTTTCTATAAATAGCATAAAATAATCTATCACTCGTCATGTTCATAATTCATATTAAATTTCAATATCCTTGTGATGCAAGAGAATATTCTTATTTTAAAGATCCATCAAGTAGTGTAGTTAGCACTACTTAAAAGCTTTTGTGGTAAAAAATTGAATTTTGTATTCCTAATTATACAGTTTTCCTGGTGGGGACTATTGTAAATACAGCTCCTGGTTATTTTTAATAGCATTATTACAACTATTGTATATAACCCATCCTTTCTTTTTTTAAACACACAAAAAGTTCCCCAAGAAGAATCATGATGGAAATTTTTATCAGTCACCTTTCTGTCCCATTCTTAACCAGCAGATCATTTTTTTTCTCCCAGTTTGGAGAACTCAACTGTGCTCTGAAAGAACAGCTCTGCCTCAGCTAAATGGGGTATGGGACTGCACTGCTATACTTTTATGTATGCATTTGGCACTACGGGAACTCTACTCTCCTCCTGTTGTAAACAACATTGCTACATTTTCATGAAAGAAGACAAAGCCTTTTTTTTTCCCCCCTCACGAATGCATAGTGCCCCAATATACAGCTTCAGTTGTCTTTCACTTCTTTATGTTGTGGCACCATACTTTCCATGAAGGGATAGTAGCTGAATTCACCAAGAAGGCTGCAGAACTTTGTGATCTTCTAGGGTATGACACAGCATTAGAAGAACAGCACAGGTAAAAATGGTGTGAGATACAGAGGAAAAAGAACAAGAGACATAGAAGGTCTGGAGAAGATACAATGGTAAGGATAGACTATTATACACCAGGACTAATGCAGCTCTCCAAAATACATGCAAGATGCAACTAATTTAGGAACTATCAAATATCCTTGCTGTGATATTTCTGTAAATTCGGGAATTTTCATGTGCTTCATCAAAGTCAACATAACTTCAATTTATTCAGTTTCACCATGTGAAAATAATCGAAACTTTTGTTATATACCAGGCTCTTTTTTTGAAGAAGTATATGAATTCCCATAAAAGTTTTCAATTCCATGTTTTACAAATCAAAATCCCATACGCAGTGAGCATTTAAAAACCTGCATGAATCAGTGCTGTATGGTAGCAAGTTAGTAGTTTATACTTTCAGTAACCTAAAGCAGTAAGCCAGTGGAGATACCTGAAGAACTGTGGTATGCTTAGCAGTGGATGATAATAATGAAAGGATAATCCAATGGCAGCGTGATGTATTAGTTGATTTTTTATTATCTCTGTCCAAATCTCTACCATTTTAAGGAAAATACTTTTTATCCTTCTCACCCGTTTTCTCTCCTGCTCATGTCCCAGTAATTAGCTGAGTTGAAATTCTGTAATGAAAACCTCTTTCAAGGTGGCATCCAGATATATTTTTTCCAAATGGAACCATGCAGCAGAATTCACGAGTGAATTTCGTGTCACCATGTCTTTGAAGGTGACAAAGCCTTATTCAAGTAAAGTGATGATCACATCATCATCTTTTCCTTGCCAAAGCATTTCACCTTCAAAATGCACCAGACCATGCTTTCTGGCTCTTAACAAGATTCCCACTACTTTATTGGAAATAGTCACATATGTTTCAAACAGCTGCCTGAATGTCACACTCACATGTCCATCTTCTCCCACCTCTCCAGTGCTTCTAATGATCAAGCACAGCTCTTCTACTTCCTTACCCACGTGTGAGTGAGCATCTTTCCCTCTCTGCTCTGTCTGAGACCCTTCAGGGGGTCTCCCGTAGGTAGGATCTCCTCTGTGAGTATGCACCGGTTTAGATGCAAGCCTGTCGTTGTTGCTGAATGGATTCTTTCTCTGATACTCAATGCGATCCTCCGCCCAGGTCTGCCAACTTTTCCTCAAGTCGCCCACTGCGCTGGTAGCTTTAGCACTCTGCCCTTTATCTTCTTCCATTTCTTGAAAATGTTTTATGGCACTCAAGCACGAAACAAATCAATGACTTGTTCTAACTGTGGTTGCTGGGTGCACTGTCAGCTGTGAAGGAAAAAACAACAAATCAGCCTGATAATTTTTGGAAGAATTTTGCCTGAGTGAGAGGCAAGGCTGGTGAAAAAGATGTTAAATATCTGAAGATCTTGTTTAGTCCACCCATAATTCTACAGCAATGACAAAAGTAAAAGTGATTCAGCTGAAATTCAGAAGTCATTTTGTACCACAGGGCAGTAGGTTACACTTACAAGGCTACAAGGCGTACCACTGGTCCCGCAGTGACCGTACATACCCCGCGGCTTCCGTGCGACACAAACGCAGTGCAGCGCTTACTCTTCATGCAATGATGCCTTTTAAAGAACTTTATCCTTACACCCGGCAGCCCCGCAGACTTCCCAAACAATCTGCTTGCTGCAGCGCTGGCTGACCTGTTCAGCACAGGCTTGCTGACAGGCAAGAGAGCAAAGCGTTCCCCAAGAGGCAGGGCACCAACCCATGCACGGGGGTGGGCAGCCTTTCTGCCTGCACACTGATTAAAGGTGGACAAACCCACGCTGTGCCGACGAGGTGCCCACAGACTGTAGAAGTTACTAGGCACAGAAAACATCATCCAGAGCCGAAATGCCGATCCGTGGCAGGAGCAGGGGGATTTTCCTCATCAGACACCGAGAAGAGAAGCAGAAACCCAGTTAGCGAGCGCAGCGTCTGCAATGCCCTATTTTGCGAAGACGACAAAACCAGAAGAGATAGTTCTCCCTTAAAAGGCTGTGCTGCACAGCCATGTCTGCCTACTAAAACCTACAGGCAGGCTGCAGGCAGGGGAGATTGCACTGGAGAGCTGAAGCTGCCCGGCTGCTCTAGGTACACAGGCTGCCTGCCGCCTGTTAAATTATGTGTACTTAGGTTGTGGACTATCTGTGCAGTACATAATTATTTTGGTGAATTAGGGACAGACTTTTACATACCTACAGACATCTGACTGTGTTGTAACAATGTCTTTGCTCTATGGTATCCTTCACCTGTTGAAATACACAAACTAGAGTTTCCATGTAGCACTTTAGTAGAGGCAATTGATAACTTTTCTTATGGACCTTTGGGGATAAAACAGAGGATTAGTGCTGGCTTTTCTATGGGGAAATGGACAGAAATGCAAATTCTGAACAATCTAATAACTGAATTACAGATTAGGCATTTCTATATTTTAAAAGCATTGTTGTTTGGGTTTTTTTAAAGTAAGGTTTCATGGGTATTTGCCCATATATACATGTTGATGCTGCTGCACGTGAACCCCGTGAGCAGTGACGGAGCTCCCTAAATGCCCCAGCAGAACAGGCAAGTCACAGTCAAAAAAACTTGTGTTGTGTTTGGGTCCAGAAGAGTGCATGGGCTGAGCAGAAGACAGCAACACAATGGCTGCGAAAGAGAACTGAGAAAGATAAGCAGCAGCACACATTAAATAATGGCTTTCATTCACAGTCTTTCACTTTTAAATTGAAACTCATGATTGCCACATGATCCTGTTGTTATATTTTTTGTGAGAGGAGGGTGGTTAATTCTAGCTTCCTGGATAAATTTCAATTTGAGTAATTACATTTTGTGTACTTAAAATTCCCCTAAAGGCTAAAAAGGGTAATTGTTTTTCCTTTCCCTTACTAAAACAGTTATGTGATGTTGTTGACACAAGATGACTCCCCAAATCCACACTAAAAAACTGCTTAATTCTCCTCAGCGGCAGTACAGGAACATATGTTAGGTTTACAAACACAGCATCTGAAAAGGACTTTGTTTTTATGTCAGGATCAAATACACTCTGTCTTACTTATTAATATACATACACTTTCAAATTATGCTGAGCAGCATATAGAGACTGCCAGAGTTTTTGCATGGATCCTCAAGTCAAAAGCAGGAAAAAACAAATTCTTCTGTAGAAAACAGTATCGCTGGAAAATTGAAGTATTCACTTTCTGAGAACAGACAGCAACACTCTGCAGATAAATAGTGCAGATAAAGTAAGGAAAGAGATTAAGCTTAAACAATAATACCAATAACCCCTCCTAAGGAGTTTCTAAAATGGAAGCTACACAGATAAGAAATTTAAAGTGAGATAGACTGGGAAAATAAAAGCAGACTTCCTCCCCTAAATCTCTTTCAGCAATCACAAGATTTTGTGAGCAATCTCAGACTCGCAGGGTTTGTCAGCAGTTCAGTAATGGGGTTTATTGCTGGGTCTCGGCACTCCGCTGCTGAGATGAGTAAGCCTGATCCACATCTACATCTTCTCTTTCTCTTCCCAGAAAGTTCACGTTTAGATGCAAGTTCACATTTAGATTGTTTTCTTGTCAATTGTCGGGGTTAAAGCTTCAAAGCAAACCTCAGTTTTCATTACCGCAGGAAGAGATAACTGGAGGAGTTGCAGGATGAGATTATGGAGATGTGTAAAGAATGCGGCCCGTGCAAGCGCTCACAGGTCATGAGCAAAATCTTAGCCATATAGAAAAAAGGCAGTCCAAAAATCAGCACAGAAAATACAGAACATGAGTTCAGTGCTGAGCTGGCCTGCTCCTAACAAAAGGCTTACCGAAATCTGGATAAGCTGAGCCCTTCAGCTCAACATAACAGGGAGATCAGTGAGTAGGGGATTATAGTGATCAAGCCTAGATGTTAAAATAAAACAAGATATAAGCTGCAATACAAAGAAACTCCCCCCCCCCGCCCCCTGGGTAGTCCCATCTCTGCCCCTTTCCTGGGAATCCGCTTCTCGCCCGGGTCAGCTCTTACACCCGCGTCGCCGGCGCTGAGCTCCTTCCCACACAAAACCGAACGCGACTCCTTTGGTCACCGTTAACTGTTAACGTTATTTAACGAC
>NW_010525015.1:0-11945 GCF_000687285.1 Phaethon lepturus | reverse complement strand
TTATAAATATATATTATAATATACTGTGTATTATAAATATTTGTGTATCACAAGAAATACTAATCAACTAAGACAGCATTCAAGTATGAAGAGATGTGTTTGCACTTCAGTGGTGTCTTCCACAGATCCAAGCTGGCAGGGGTAACTTACTGCATTAAGATACAGAACCAAGAGTAAGACCTGATGTCAAATCAGTGGAGATGTATAGCTGGTCCCACTGTAGAGGTAATTGCGGCAAGAATCTTGAGCTTTTCTAGTCTGTGAAATGGAACAGCTCTTTCTTGACATAAATGGTGAGTTCAAGTGTAAGTTGCTTTGACTGTACTCAGTTTGACAGCAAACATATTTAACAGTCATTAGTTTTCTAGACCACATATGCTAATATCCTTACTGTGTAAGCCCCAGCAATATTCAACATACTCCATATGACACCCACAATAGGCAGAGGTAATGCAAGCTTTCCAGTTTTACCCGATCAGTGAATCTCTAATTGTGCTTTATGAAGCCTTCAGAGGATGGAATAAGCCATCCTTTCTGCTCATTTAGTCCATGACTGGTATCTTTTGACAACCAGTATCAGCTGCAGCAGTTGTTTCTAAACAACAGCCCACTCAGACTGAGGGATACCACCAGATCACTTCTGAACTGCTGGCATATGGTTTCACTTTCTGAGTACTGCCTGCCCACCGGCAGCCTAGGACATACAGGTCTCAACCCAGATTCTGAATGTGAGACATCCAAGCCCCTGAAAGGCTGGAGCTTCTAAGTATCATCAGATTCTAATAGCGAGGACATAAAAATCCTTCCTCTCTTTCTAGAGTGTGTGAAAAATAAGGATGCTACGCTATACACTTTTTGGTAGATAAACAAGATAGTCACACAGAACTGAGGATCATAAAAACACATTCAATTATAATATACTGAATCCCTAGCCTGTGGAAACAATGTTCATTAAAAAGAAAGCTCTATTAATTGGAACAGTCTGCTACTTTCTAGTCTCCCTCCCTTACCACACACACATTTCAGATTGCAAGATTCCCAGTGTTTAATAGTTTCATAGCAGTGAGTCTGTCTGAAAATTATATATTTTAATTCATAGTTATGCGTTATAGGATAATGGGATTTCTCAAATTGTTACACTACATCATGCTGTTTGGCCTAGATGGCTTTACAGCACAATAATTAAACCAATACATAGTTACATTTTCAAAGGGGAAAGGAGTCCCTGTGGGTTTGAAGTTATTTACCCAACAGTTGTTAATAACGACCATCTGCTATCAGACAATAGGTGTCAAATGCACATTTTGGCAGACTAGCTACCTGCCAAGAGGAAAATAATCAACTGCACATTTCTTGCTCCTAAATCCTCATGGACAATCCAAGTTAGCAGAAAACCATAATAATTAAGAAAATAAGAAAGGAGGGAGCAGGCCCTATTTTTCACTCGTAAAGAAATGGGTAACAATTTGTGTCAGCAGATAGCAACTTTTGGCAAGAAGGGACCCAGATGAAGTTTCTAACCTACATCAGAGTAGAAGACAGAATAAGATACTGCTCCAAATATGCTGTAAGTTTGCAAGCTATAGAGGAAAAGAAATTGTTTAACAAAATCCTCAGTCATTTTATACCTTCACTAAAATTATTTCATTAAATTATTTCTGTGCAGGATTCTCCTCCAGGAACTTTTATCTTCTGTCAACTCTTAAACTATGTGGATACGCAGTACACTTTTATTATCTACTAATAAGCTCACCTGAAGATTTTCTTTTACAGGCTCTAATTTGCCAGTCAGTAGCCTTGGAAGACGAATTACCAGATCCTTTGTCTACAATTAGGGAAAACACACAACAAAAAGATTATTATTGAAAGCTTGTTTGTGAATCCATCTGTGACAGAAAAATAGAGATCTCATAAAAACTCTTTTTTTTCCCCGAGTTGGAAGAGGGATGCGCTTTCACTTGCATTTCATTTTATCTCTACCCCAAAGATGAGTTAGTGTGAAGCCCCGATATATTAAGATGCAAAAAGTTACTCAAATATGTTTATTTGGAAAACAAAAAATAACATAGCTGTTGTAAAACAGACAGGAAGAGGGAGTAAAAGCATGCTCCAAAAGTGGAGAGCATGCTTAAGTGCCCAACCTCTCTCAGTGCTCAAGCTGCTGCTTCCCACCTTTTTAAAAAAAGTAAATAAAACACTACCTGATAGAGGCTATAAAATGCCACTGCAGTTGAAAAATCCTTTGTCTACCTCAGGATCTGGTTAGACCATAGTAATAATACTAATTGCCACAAGGCAATACAAGAAATTACTCCACATCCCTTAAGCCATGTGACTACTTGTAATCTGCCCTGAACTCAAGGCAATGACCAAGCTGTTTTACCAGAGAGGTCTCTTACTTCACGTGTGGAAAGGCCAGGAACAGGAACTGTGACAGCTATGACCATCACAGTGCCAATACAAAAGCCAATAGAACAACACCAGATTCCATTTGGAACTTGACATTTATTGCAATCCCCAGCTAGTGCAAGAAACAACTAACACTGCTCACTTACTCCAGGAAACTCCAGCTACTAGCTCCTCTGGTCCTAAATACCTGCTAAGCACACAGTGTGGTAAGCACTCACAAGTGAACCCAAGGGTTACGCTTATGATTTGGCATTTAGTTTGATGTAATATTCACAGATCAGACTATTCTTCACCGATGAGTTAAGTATGTTACAGTAGAGTTAAGTATGTTACAGTATCTTGAAGAGATGAAGAGTGCCAATTAATTTTCTAGAAGTTGAAAAAGCTGCTTGCTGTTTCAGCAATGGATTCAGTCCTCTGACTCACCTCAGATAATAAAACTGGATACACACATGCTTGTTTGACAATAACCTGCAGCAGATCATCTTCAAGAACTGTACCTCAGGACCTTTGAAGGTTAGATGTCCATACTACTTCTATAGATAGTTAAAATCATGGTAGCCTCCCGTAACCCTTTGTGTTCCTATTGGTAATGTCACCAATGTTTGTGGATAACCTCCAAATACTTGAAGTATTCATGTTCCAAGGCCTTACAGTTGTCCCTGACAAAGCACCTGAAGACTTCAGTGTATAATCTTTACCTTTTTTACACTGAGGCCAAGTTCATTTTTGAAGAAACCCAGTCTGTTATCCAGTCTTTCCACTGAAAACAACAGCAAATAGGGAGCTCTTGAGACCATCTGAGCAATTTCTGCCTTACCAAATTTTTTCGATTTTAGGTAAGCCACTCTAGAAAGAGAACAAAAACAAAATAAAATCCAGTGATGAAAATTTTATTGCCTCCATTTATTCAGTACTTGCTTAAATTCCTCAGTGATATCTTATAAACAGACAGATGTTCTAGCATTAACATGCAACCCTGCCAAGAATAATTAGGGGGAAATCTGCAGTTATCATAAAAGCAAAATACCATCCCTTCCAATTAATTAGAAGTAAAATAAACCTCAGAGCAGAATGTCAATACTGAAGACAGATTTTAATTCCTTCCAGCTGTCCTTAAGCAGATAACTATGTTAACCTACATTTAACTACCAGCCTGTCTCCTAGATTGCAAACACATTAATAGATCATCATAAGGTATGGACAAGAAGATATATACAGCCTTTTGCTATTTTAATGAATTCCATTTCTACTGCTGAAAGAACAGTGTACTATACATCATACGTCCCTATTTTGCCAATAGCACTGGAGTAGAAATATACAACAATGCTATCTATAGAGACATTGTCCAAAAAGACATTTCTAAATCAGCTGAAGTTACTTTTGTTACAATAGGTCCCTACTTTCAGTCACTGGTCCAAGAATTTAGTTACAAAACATCTGGTTGTCAGAAAGGAGAAGGAACTGACTGAAGTTTTTATGTTTAACAGAGCTTTCTTTCTTTCCAACTCAAAATGTTTTCCAAATTTTTTTGAATTCAGTGAAAGTGAAATCTGTTTCAAGTACTACTTGCAGTGGATTATTACCATAGCTCCCAGAAAAAGGAATAGGGGGGAAATACAGCACACAAAATAAAGAGACACAATTAACCCATGTGCCACCTTATAAAAGAAAAAAACAACTGAACTACAATTTGAAGAGGTTCCCTATGTTTCTAGATAAGCATATACAGAAGTATTTGCTGTCAGACAAACTTAGAGCATACAAGAACTGAATTTATCTGGCAGTAAATAAGATACAAAATAGATCGAAGAATATTCTGCAGAAGCAGATATTCAGCAAAGATGGGCTGCATGTTTCATCATCTCTTGTGGAGAGAAAAAACCAAAAAATACCTTCCAGTCACTGCAGCCTCCCTCTCCTTCCACAAACCCTCAAAAATGAAGTAATCACAAGCCAAAAACCTCTAGACAGATCTAAGAACAAGCTCTAAGAGGACCAATTCCTAACTAAGCAGGCACCCCAACACAGAAGACAGCAGCCTCGGCTCCAGGTAATGCTGATGGAACTGGCTGAAGCAGCCTCAGAAACAAGGAGATGTTAGGAGGGTAAGAAATGCAGAAAACTCCAATAAACAACTGGCCCTTCAAAAATTATCCCATTATATTTTGAATGCTGCAGCTTGGCTACACTATACTACTTCCATTCAATTTTTTCAAGGGCACAACTGCCAAGTGTGCTAGAAACATAGCTAAATGAGCAGATTAAAAATAAAACCTTTTCGTTGTCCTGACTCCCCTCTGCTTGTTTTCTGTTAACAAGTCATTAAAACTCACACCTGAAGCATTTCTTCACATCCTGGAAAGGCAAGAAGCTTAAAAGAGGGATGGCAAGACTGTAATAACCAGACTCTAGAAACTGGTGTAATTAAAAGAAGCACAATCATCCAACCTGACCAAGGTTTGGGATAACTTTGTGAGTGTTGGCACCAAGGTTAGCCCTCATTGTACTACAGGGGTCAGCAGTTCTATGTAGCATGTTAACAGTTTTAAGTCATCATTAACAATACCGTAAAACAAAGCATCTGGTGCAGCTGCAGAACAGACACTGATGTGCAACTGTCAGAATTGTTATGAATTATGGAATGTTTTGACTTTTACAGTGTTTATCTGAAGTCAAATGCCAAATCTATTGAAATTTGTGTTTTGTTTCCTGGCAACATGGAATCCATAGCAATAAAACATTCCAGAGTGATGTAACCAATACCATGTCCATCTGCACCAAAGTGTTTATGCAAAGGTGATACTCAGCTTTCAAAAGACAGCTATGTGAGACACATTCACTTCACAGCCTGCCACATGCCCTCCGCAGCACGCTTATTTTAAAGCTTGCAGAAAAGCATTCACCAGTGCCAGAGATAAACTTCCTGAAAAATCAAGCTGCAAAAAGAGAAGAAATTGGATTGCCCTGTTCAGCCCCTACCTCACTAACCAGGGAGTGACACATGACAGTCACGGAAAAGCAAATCTAACTTCACAGAAGAGTTAGAAAGTTCATCATCACAAAAAACACTCTCTTCAAAGTATAAGCGATTCTGACAATCCAGACTCAAAACTACTGCTGAAAAATGAAACAGGTTCTTTTCGGATACAGTTTCTGAAAGGCCACTTACTGAACAGAAGGATGGAAGAACAGAACAGGGGGAAGAAGAAAAGTCAGGTCTACGTTAGACGGGAGTCTACTAATGTGTCTGTTTCCAAAAAGCTGCATTTTCACATTTCTGTCTTGGACAGCTGCAAAAGCCAAGCAGACAGACTTTCTTTTCTGGAATTAAATACCAAGGCATTTTGAGTTCATTACAAAGTGCGTGCACACATACACGAGTTGTTCTGTAAAAGCGTGGAATTAATGCAAGCCTGTCTGGGGTAATTTTAAGAACAGAAGTCCATTTTCCTGCAATTTTTTTTATAATCAAGACACCTAATGGAAGCAAGATTTAGAAGAATTAAGTAATTCCACTTCAGAATCTAACTTATCATAGGTACACACCAAACAAATACAGCTGAGTAAAGAAAGCTAGGATGTCTATGACTTAAAGACACAGAGAAGTTAAAAAAAAAAGTACAACCCCATAGTCTGGTGCTGGTACCTTGAGTCTGTCATGTCTTAATGCAAAAATTTGGAAGGAAGAACTAAAGCAAAGGAATATAGTAAAGCTGTTTGTACCCATCCACAACAAGGAAAAAAAGTGGCAGTTACAAGCCACTACGCCATCCCTAGGGCAGAGAATCTTTGCAAAAAGTGGCTGTGGATTCATGAAAATACAGGTTCAAAACGTACATTCAGTTATTTCAGATAAATGAAGAATTAAGATTTTTTTTTTTAAAGATTGTTTAGATTATTACAATACAATGTTTCAAAGATCTTGACTATTTTAATTCCGGTTATTTAACTTCCGGAAGAGTTTTCTTTAGAAGAGAAAGGCTTTCTGCCACAAATACAAATCTCATCTTTAAAGCTCTAGAAATAGTCCTCCGAAGTTAACAATGCAAAAAAAAATAAGGACAGGCTTCTGTAAATATACATGTACAGTTACAACCATAAGACCTCAACCTGACCGGCATCAGCTGGTATCTCAGTTACTGCAGGATAGCCCAGCATCCTAGCTTAAACCCACTGAAGGAACAGTCAAAATCTGCACTCATGCAGCCAAGGTGCACACACACTGTACAAAACAGTACAGTGACAGTTGATTTCTGATACAGGGAGAATGGACAGCTGCTATCAGTAATGTCTTAGTCCATGCTGGGTAGACCTGCCACAGCTCCTCAATATTCTTGTTTTGACCACCTTTATCCCTTTAACTCAGATGCAGGTTTTTAAAGCTACTTTAAATACCAGTATTATCTCATTGTATCTCTCGAGCTGACCAGACAAAGAATTGTTAATGAAACTACAACTGCCATTAAAGAGAACAAGAAATACAGTTTGATTCAGACAACACTTGGAATTACTGAAATCAGAAGACTTCAGTCAACTTCTGACACAAATCCCATCACTTTCTAAGTAAAGCTGCTGGAGAAAGAGGAGTATGCATATATAGTTATCTTATTTCTTCAGTGCAGAAAAAGAGACCCATAAATGCAATTTTATTAAAAAAAAACAAAAAACACAAACCCAACAAACCAACAAGAATTCCACCTTTGGTGTTTTTGGTACACACAAATAAGCTTAAAAAACCCCAAACAACTCCAGAAGAAGGCAGCTCACTAAATAAGCTTTGGTCTAAGATACGATATCTTCTAAAGAGAGTATTGTTTACCCTTACGGCCAGACAATCTTGGGTGACAGTCTAGGGCCATACAAGCATGAACACACAAAAATTAGTTTGCTGTAGTCTTGTGCTCAGTTTGAGCTGGACAACAGGAAGAAATAAAGTCACCAAAACCTGCTGCTGCTATTAGAAGTAAACACAGAAGAGATCTGGTCTGTTTCTTTTTCTGCAGAATTCACAAGGTATGCATAGACATACGATCTAGAAAAGCGCTTTCAAAGCATGACCGAAGAGGTTAATATTGTTCTACAGATTTAGGTAAAGCCTCAGGGACCAACATTTTGGAATCTAAGCTGACACAGGTAAAGCAAGTGGCTTAGAATGGCAAGATGCTTCCTTTATGGCAGACACACAGGGATGAGCAGTAAAATTTGTTAACAGTCAGTTTTCAGATGGATCAGGATGTTGACTCGACTTGTGATACCACCACATGTTAATGCTGACTGATGGGAAAGGACAGAAACATGGAGTCAGGGATAAAGTGAGAAAGGAAGCAGCAGCAACACAGGTTCAGAGAAGGTTAAGTCAACTGGGAAACAAGATCTTCAAGCCAAGGGGCTCAAGACCCAGCTGCTATTTGAAAGGCGTACCTGGTTTCTAAAGCTTCCAGATCTTCAGCAAGGATGTATGGATTTTTGGTCAGGAATAGTCCCAGCTGATTGTCTTCTACACCCACATCCTTAAGAAACAGAAGTATTTTTCTTATATCTTTTTCAAAGTCCAAGGTCAGTAAGAGTTGACCTGCCTTTTGACGTTTCTCCACTTGGGATAAGTCAACTCCTACAACAAACAAAATTAGATGTTGTTTTAATTAAACATAGACCTTACTTCCTGTAAATGTTTCAGAAAGGCATGTTGAAATTTACAGGACTACTCCTTTTTTGCACTGATTTAGTATACTTCAATCGCTCAACAAAACAAGGTCACAACACCTTGTATATTGTGGAAAGATTACCGGTAAAACAAGCAGTCATTTTAGACACTTTTGCCAAGTTTATTTTTTTGAAGGAAGACATGTGCAGTGAATCCTGCACGTGAAGAATCAAGTACGCTAGCGTGTACCGCATGTAGAGACCTACTCTTGTCGCACAGAACTATGTGTGCAAGGAATTCCCAACTCCATTATACAAGGGAAGGAAACAATTTTGCAGTGAAGTGCCTTTACATACTGGCTCACACGCGGCAATTTGTTACTGCATGGAGCCAGAACTCTTCTCAAACATTTATTTCTCCAACCTCATTCTAGTGTTCCTTAAGCTTTGGGGAAACGAGGGGGTGGCCAGCAACCTTGAATTCAGCTATCCTTGCACGGCCCAAGTGCAAGGCCCAAGTTTTTGATGAGAACTAAGGTTCTCTTCCTCCTTGCTTCTCCAGTTTACTGTGCACCACTTCTAAGGTTCTGCACAGCAACTGCTCTCCTTCCTTCCAAGGACAGAGCGCTGCAATTTCTTTTGCAGCAAATTAAAGCTTCCTTAACCAGCCCAAAAGAAGAGAGACCAATCAAGTTACGCAAAGTGCTCCCAACCTCTGGAAGCTGTGAGAGATGCCTCCTTCTAGCACTCAGAGCACTAAGGGACTACAGCTAGCCAGCCTTGCAACTAATACAGCATTGCTAGTGAGTCATGCAGTCCCCTTTCTTTTTCCACTTGCCCTGGGTAACATTCTGCTGCCCTTAACCATTGGTCGCTGTTCCTGTTTTCAAGTTTACAGGGCAACCAGTAAGATCAAAACACAAATTATAGAATCTCCAAAGCTCCAGATATAGGCAAACCACGTAAACAAAATCACGCATACCTAGGTGGACAAGTTTTGCCAGGGTTTCTGAGTGATCAACATAATCTCGGAGTGTTGAAGACTGAAGGGGAAGAAGTGGTTCTGCAATGATCTGTACAGCTTCTTCCTCTGAAATCTCCTCCAAAGCAGACGAAGGTGGGATGTCATCCCAGTCTAAGAAACAAATATAGAAGACCTGAATGCATTTTGTGAAAGACAAAGCCGCTCCCACCAAACGCTATATAGATTTCTTAAAATCCACTGCAAAATACAAGAACACTGTGCATGAGATGAACAGCCAATATATTATTATTTGAAAACATATGAAAACATAGACTTTACTCCCAGTTTTTGTCTCTGTTGCATCTCCTTGTCACTGCCCATCAACTCTGCTCATGTGGCCAAATCTGAGTGTAGTACCCCAGGAAGCCTGACTTCAGTCTGCTGCCTTGATCGTTGCAGACAACAGATCACATCACCTTCTTGAAAAAGAATTTTCTTTCATGTCTTCACAAATGCATTCTTGCCTGATCATATCCAGATCAAAGGCTACTGCAAAGATTATTTTTCATAACCTGACAAGCCCGCTGCTTTGTGCCTCTTTGGAATCTGATGCCTGAACTGCAGTCACTTTAATTTTCAAGGTACTTCACAGCCAAGTCCAACCAAGTTATTGTGTCTTATCCATTACAGAATGGCTGCTGACTGACACCACCTCAAACAGCTAAAGAAATAAAGCTCCATTTTCTGCTCATTAAGGTTTCCAAGTCAACATCATTATTCTTGTTTCCTCTTAAGTATTCCAAGTCATAGAGCTCAGTGTCTTTTTAAAAAATATTTCTCTACACTGATCTATTTTTCCATTGACAGCTCAGAGCAGTAATCAAGATTATTGTTTTGCACGCTGGCTGCTAGCATCCACCTCAATTATCAAGCTAATTACAGATCAACAGCCCTAATTATGAACTCTTCAGGACCGGGATTTTTCTGTGCCCTGTACCTTCGCACAAGGACTTCCTAGAGACTAGGGTAACACTTTCATGTCAAGAAAACAAAGTCACACCAGAACTACCAAGACAGGTTCCAAAGTAAGTTGGAAGATCCTACTGTTCCAGGAAGAGTTGCACAACTAGCTCAACGGGTATCAAAGGCCTTGCCACTTCTTTGACTCAAAGCCTCAGAAACAAAAGCACAGTAAAACGTTTTTAGCAACATTTACAACTTAAACAGTAATAAGAACTCTCTAGGAATCTATATGGATATTAAGCACTTCCTTTCAACTTGTTGAGGACCAAAACAATATACACCAAGTTCCCTTCTGGAAGCACAGATGCTCTTTTTTTGCCTTTAAACCTTTTATCAGGAAACATACCTCAAGGTACAAAAAAAAAAAGTTAGCAATTATGTTTATTCCACTATATACACTGCCAGCTGGGCAAAATGCTCCACATACATACACATAACAGTAAGTTGGCCAGCAGATAAAAATCTGGCACATAAATAAACTGCACCGCAGGTGCAGACACATAAGAGCTGGCTGACCTGCCAGTTCTGGTGCAGCACTGTTTCCAGAACCAGCTGCACAAACACACAGATCTCAGTTGCAGCTCTGAGCCACCCCAAAAATGAGCTCTGTAGGATCCAAGTTGGCCGGGCTCAAAGCTGAATCTGAACATACAAGACTGCTTAGTAATCCAGAACAAGTTTCCTCAGCATACTATAATTATTTTCAGAGGGTGGTATTTTTTTAATCCTCACTTAGATATAAAAGCAGAGAAAAGTGAGGCAATTTCCTCAGCGCAACAACACCCAGGCGACCTCGTATGTATCTTTCCTCAGGAGGCACTTTGAGAAGGATTTCTCCTCAGGGCAGGCTTCACACTGCTGCCTCCTGTTGTTCACCCCCGACCGCTCAAACAGCCGTGTGGTGCAGGCTGCTTCAGGGGTGGCCTCCCCCACCCCTACTCAAAAAAAACCCCCAAAACCAACCCCAAAACCAACAAACGAAACCCTTTATTTTGTACCAGACCAACTATGAGGGAAAGGCTAATGCTCAGCTACTGCAGGTAGACATACAAAAAGAAAAGCTCTTCAAACAGCAGCTCCAGACCGACATTTCTACCCAAAACATTATACACCTTTAGCTTGTCTTAAAGGTATTCTTTATATACTAGAGTGACCACAGGAATTCTGCGTTACCTATGGGTCCTAAAAACAAGTGAAAGTCGGGAACTTCAGGGAAATATTTTAGATAAACAGACCAAAAGAGGAGAACCAAGGGTAAGACTGAAAACATCATATGGAGGTCTGGGACAAACGGTATCCCTAAGGCCTCTTACCTTCATACAGTATTTCTGTATTCAGATCAGGTAATGTTTCTGCCTTTGCTTGTTCCTGTTTTACTGGCGATGGCAAGTGACTTTCGGGAGAAGAAAAGGATCCATCTTTGGCACTGTCGGGTGGAGAACAGCTTCCTACAGATGCATGCCTGTATGCCTGCAATCTCCACGGAAGGCCGTCATTTCTAGAGAGCAGCAGAACCAGAGGGGCGAACCCACGACAACCCTGTGCCGTGCTGCTGCGGCCCCTCAGCCTCCGAGAAAATTCAGCACCACGGGCTGTTTGCAGCAGGCAACACCAGCGGGAGACCTGCCGAGCCCACAAAGCCATCTTCCACCTCAGCGCTGCATCCTGCTGGGAGAAAAAAGGGCTAAGGAGTAACACAGGCACTGCCTCACCTCGCTCGCAGGGCTGGGAGCGTAAGCGCTAATTCCCTGAGCACTAAAGCAGAAATTACTCGCTGCAAAGCACTAAGTAGATGCTTTGAGGCTTTAAACCTCCAAACGGGGGAGGCATAAGTGAGGAGAAGAGCCGGCTCTGAAGACAGCCGTCCCCTTGGGAGCGCGGGGGAAAGCCCAGCCGGGACCTA
>NW_010525014.1:567-1580 GCF_000687285.1 Phaethon lepturus | reverse complement strand
CGGGGACGGGCTCAGGTCCCCCCGTGCTCCTCGGCACCGCTCACAACCGGCCCGGTGCGCAGCCCTGCCAGCTCCGCTCGTTTGGAAATTAATGGGATGATTCACATGAGCGAGACGAGTAGCTTGGTGCTTCCAAATTCCCGTAATGATCGTGGCCCTAGAATGGAATAAATCGCTTGCTTTGGTGAAAATATTTATAAAATGATGGTTTTGAGTCCCTGCACGTCAATATTTAGCCTCATTGATGGCAGCGTTGCCGACGGGCGAAGACGGTGAGGTCTCAGACAGGACATCACCCCTTCCACCACGTCCCCGGCCTGATTTCATTTGCATCAGCGCAAATTAAACTGATCCCCGGAGGCAGGAGATGCTCTGATGGGGAGGGACCGGGACGCCCGCGCTGCCCAGCTCCCATCCCTAGGAAGGAGCCGGTGAATACAGCCCTGAAAGCAGGTTATGAGAGCACCGTTCCCCGTTCAAACGCCACGGCGGTACGCGGCACTCGCCCGTGTTGACGCAGCCCTTCCTACCTGGGCGAGGAAACAAATACTGGCTCTCCCTGGCAGTGGTGGAAGGAGGCACTATATGATATTCTATACTTCCTCCTCCATTGAGATGGATTAATCGACCTTTAAAAACGCACCCAGAAAATAAATGACCTAATAAAGTGAATTATTCTCTTTCACACAGTGCTCGAAATCCACTGTAACTTGAGAGGAGACTAATGAAACTTCGAAAGCATTGAAGAGATGACTAATGAAAGAAATAAACCTAATAAAGAATAATTGATTAGTTGCTTGGAAGCACTGCAAAGTTGGGGCGAAAGGCTCGGCCCGGCCGCAGGTCAACCCCTGCCACCTTAGTGCCCTGCTACCCGTTCAGCAAAGCCCACGCATTGGAACCGCAGAGAGACGGAGCGAAGACCAAAAACCACCCGAATTTGCTGGGTTTCCCCCATTTCTGCCCCTCCAGCGGCTGGGGGGGGGGGGGGGGGGGCGCGCGCGGGGCCGGGG
>NW_010525014.1:0-551 GCF_000687285.1 Phaethon lepturus | reverse complement strand
GCGGAGGCCGGTGCGGAGCCCGTGCGCTGCCAGCGCGTGGCTCACGTCCAATTATCCTTCCTCGGCCAAAACTAAGGGTTAAGGAAAAGCTTAACGAGACATCTGGAATTGCTGCCACTTCTTTAATCATAGTTTACAAGAATTCGGTAAATTGGACACGGAAAAGGAAACCTCGCCACACTACAACCGTCTCCTCAGGCTGCAGCGATTTCGTGCTTTGTTTTTGGTGACCAGAGCCCTTATCTGTCTGGAGAAAAGCCATTCCTTAATTTTTACGAGCTCCTCGGGAAGACTGGTGGAGCAGAATGGTTGCAGTATATCCTTCCCTCTCCTCCCGCTTTGGTGCGAGGGGATATTGTTCCCTGGGTGAGAAGTAAAGGTGAAAGCGTCTGCGCGGAATTTACAGCCGGCAATAAGCGGGGCTTTATCAACAGCCCTGCGACAAATTATTTTTATTGTCAGCCTCTTACCGCCTGGAGCAGCGGCCATGAAAAAGCAATTCGGTGAAACTGTAATTGTGTCACCTATCGACTGGACCCGGCAATGCCCCG
>NW_010525013.1:436-783 GCF_000687285.1 Phaethon lepturus | reverse complement strand
AGCAGAAAGGCCTGGGGGGAGCAGAGCGACGGGCTCTGCGCAGAGCGTGTGCGCGCGTGACCGCGTCTGTGCGCGTGCGCGTGTGCATGTGAGTGTGCACATGTGTGAGCGTACGTGCGTGCGTGCGTGCACGTGTGCATGCCCAGGTGCGCGTGTGCATGTGTGCACGTGCGTGTGCACGTGTGCGTGTGTGTATGCATGTGTGCATCTGTGTGCAAGCCTGTGTGCATGTGTGCGTGCATGTGTCTGTGCGCGTACATGTGTGCGTGTTGCATGTGCGTGTGTGCACACTGAAGGGTGACACAGCCTGTGCAAGCGGGCAACAGCATGCGCAATGCAGCAGGGTG
>NW_010525013.1:0-377 GCF_000687285.1 Phaethon lepturus | reverse complement strand
GGGGGTGCAGCAGTGCGGTTGTTCCTGCAGCAGCGTGTCTGTGCAGCAGTGCATGTCTGGGTGCAGCAGCGAGTGGTTGCCTGCAGCAGTGCATGTGCGTGCAGCAGTGCATGTGCGTGCAGCAGTGCATGTGTGCAGCAGTGCATGTGCGTGCAGCAGTGTATGCGTGCAGCAGTGCATGTGCGCAGCAGTGCATGTGCGCGCAGCGGTGCATGTGCGTGCAGCAGTGTGTGCATTTGCAGCACTGCATGCATGTGCAACAGTGTGTGCACATGCAGCAGCGCGTGTGTGTGCAGCAGGGCGTGCATGTGCAGCAGTGTGTGTGCGTGCAGCCGGGCGTGTGTGCAGCAGCGCGTGCACTGCGTGTGCGCGCAGCA
>NW_010525012.1:14408-16577 GCF_000687285.1 Phaethon lepturus | reverse complement strand
GCCCATCGATCCAGCCTGTCCAGATCCCTATTTAGCCATAGCTGGAAGAAAACAAAATGATTCTGTATCTGTCAAACATAAGACAATGAAATCTGCCTGTTCTTACGACTGACTGTCCTGGGCATGCCTTACAGGAACAATAGAGGAGGAATGCCCTTTTTATCCCTCTTTTTTTTCCTCTTCAATTAACTTCCACACACACCCCCATCCACCCCCGGATATTTTGATTCACAATATAAGATCCTGCATTTTGGTGTGTGATCCATGTCGTGACAGGTTTGGAAGAACGTTTGTTAATCTT
This sequence comes from Phaethon lepturus, assembly GCF_000687285.1. Lineage (NCBI taxonomy): Eukaryota > Metazoa > Chordata > Aves > Phaethontiformes > Phaethontidae > Phaethon > Phaethon lepturus. The sequence goes on along the minus strand of NW_010525012.1, from coordinate 16,276 downwards.
ACCAAATGCTTACAAACACCCAACGGGTGGTTGACTAATCAACATCAAATAAGGGGAGCCCTATAGTGCTGAACTGCTGGTCTGGCTGCCCTTAGGGATCCCTGCTTACCCTCTTAGTGCCCGATGAAAAGCATCTCCAACCTTGTATTCCTAAGGGCCATGAAAGGTGAGATAAGAAACGAGGGAGCAGGCATGAGAAATGTTCATGCTCTCACTGCCCACAGGAGACTCCCTGCATTGTTTTTTTTTTTTCCTGCAGAGAGTAGCTAAGGGAAGAAAAGGATGGAGGTTGAGACATTCATAGACAGCTTGTCCTGCTGCTGAAGTAGCTCCTAACTTGTGATTTATTAGTGAAATAATGATGTGCAATAGTTTAGAATGGTATCTCTTTCTTCTAGTCGTAAATCTCCTTTCTTGGGAAGGAGAGGCAAGATGTCTTGCTTTCTACTTGCTGGATTCTGTCCACGTTAGGTGGCTTGAGTACCAAAGACAACTGTTGCTGCAAATGCACAACTCTTCTAGCCTCCTTCTATCATCATTTCCATCTGTGCCAGTAGTAACTCTGTATAAATCCTATATTACTTATGCATACAGAGAACTGAAATGGTACTAGGAAGCATCTCTAGGATAAAGAATAGGAAAAGCTTCAGGCAAACATGCCAAATAATTGTTTTGGTTGTTGTTTTTAATTTTATGGAACTAGATGAGCCTTGGGTTTTTTCCCTGTCAGTTCTGCCACAATGAGACTTCTTTTTCCTTTGAAAGGGATGCATAAACATTTTTAACTGTGGTGCTGAGTTAACCAGTCAAAATGAATGCTGCAGAATTTGTAATGTTAGCATCACTGGAGAGGAGTCACTACATCATAGGCTTTTTAAATACAGTTTGCAAGTATGAATTCAGTTCTGCAGTTTTTAAGCTGCTTCAAAAAGCAAAACTGGATACGCAGATTCAAGCTAACACCTGCTTTTATACCTGCTGACTTGTACCAGTGACATGAAACAAGAGGTGTCTCATCCACTAGGCAACAAAGCCTTTATTTTTTTTTCTTAAGTGACTAAATAGTCCAATACTTTTGAAGTTCTCGGCCCTGTGGAAGAATTATGGCACTTATTTAAGGGTTTGAATATGCAATTAAGCATCTAATTTTAAACCTGCACACTCAATAATATTGGACTTTGCTACAAAGTTATTTCATTTTTATGGTATCTGCCAACTGCCGAAGTATGCGTTAGTACATTTGACGTATTAATGCATTCTAGTAATGGAGGTACCTGATCAAGCAGCAGCCAAATGATCACAAAATAGATGTCCGAGGTGAAATCAGAGACTGCAATAAACAAGGGAAACCTGCTTGCCTTTATCATGTGCTGATGAGTGAAATCCCTATCTCCCATCTGACTTGAAAAACTGGACCCAGCTGGTGGAGGCCGTAGAGGACCCAGCTCTCCCTCTCATCGACTACCACATGCATTATTTTCTTCCGTCTTTTTGATGCTTTTTCCTCCCTTTCTGAGAGTCACTTTTGACAGGGTTGTAGTATGCTTCTGTAATCTAAATAAGCATATTCTGACCTGCTCATAAATTAAAATCGGGTACTTCGCCATTACTAATACGCTTTAGCGTATCGACAAGATAGAGGCCTTTCCCAGTTACTGAGTGGAGCTTTCTCCCTTGTCTCTCAGCACATCCGAAGCAGTGAAGGTAGCTGTGTACTGTCTGTGCAGGCTGAATTACTGTGGGCACTCCCCAGGTATTGCAGGTGCTGGTCTTTGCTTTACAGCATCACAGACCTATCACTCACTTGCAAGATTCTGTACATAGATGCTCATTGAGATGGCATTTGAATAAAGTCCAGTTATTCCCAA